>NW_005366873.1:1038121-1055197 GCF_000412655.1 Myotis brandtii
GAAGACTAAAGACATAACATGAAAATGTGCCATTAATTGAGGAATATAATTTATTCAACTCTCTGCATCTGAGGTTAAAAATAAAAAGATAATAATAGTCATTATTAATACTCCTGGACCTTCGACATCCTTCCCACTGTAACCACACTGGAATATTCTTCAGATGGCTCCCTCTTGCACTGGCCCAGGCAGGGAGCATTTCCCCCCAGCTTTCTGGGTGATTTAACACATCAGGGAACGAGTCTATAAAAAGGCACAGTGCTTTCCTGTGCAGCCATTCCGAGCTTCAGAGCTAAATTGCTGTCGGTTCTACACATGTGATTTCATCTATGAAATTAGGGCAAGGTTGGAAACTGACAGAGGAAAAAAGTGATTTATTATATTGTTACTATCCCTTACAAGCGTAGGGCCAGCTGCCTCCTTTTGTCTATTTGTTTAAGGCAAGATCAAGTTTAACGTGACCATTATCACATCCCTTCAAAGGCACACTCTGGTTCAAGGCTGCAGTTGCTAAGCACATTCCTGGGTAATTGTGGTGTCTTGATGGTGCCAACTCTTGCCCTTAGCGCGATCAGTGCTGGTACAGCAGAAAAGAATGGATGGAAAAATGTTTGGATTTCAAAGGTAACAGGAAGAAATTGGAAGACAACTACTAGCTAAGCCGGTGAGGTTTGGTGGAGACTGGTACGGAACTGTATTTTTCCACTGACTGCTGAAAATGAGCCCGGCTCCAATGGAGCTTTCTTCCTTCCTTCCTTTTTCGAGGTTACCACCATGCTAATGACCAGTTCTCTCGGGAAAGCAAGAAAAATGGATCTTGGGTTTAGGCTTGTTGTTCTCCTATCCATTACAGGACTGAAAATGTGTTCTCCCACCGAGTTTTCTGCTTGTAACGACAACACTCACTTCTAGAAACTACTGTGCAGACACTAGTTTTATCACTAAGGCAAACGCGGTCTTAGCAGCCCCTGGGACGAACCCTGTCCTGCCATGTCCAACAGGCCCAGCCACTGTCTTCTTGGACGAGACGTCTCACCTCCTGGGCTTTATGACAAAGACCTGACTCCATTCCTCTCGCTCGGTGTCCGGCTGACCCTCTCCTTGCTGGCTTGTTCTGTTCAACATTCTCCTCCCACCTGGCAAATCAGGAGGGGTGTGTGTGTGTGTGTGTGTGTGTGTGTGTGTGTGTGCGTGTCTCTCGTTAGTCTGTGTACAGGCACAGATCAGACTCTGGGAGTGAGCACAGAGTTGGGAAACAAAGCAGAACCTGTCCCATGGCTTTGGGCTCGGTCACAGTACTTGCTACCATTTGGGTAGCAACATCCGGGGAGGAGATGAACTCCCTGTGCTCTTCAAAGGCTGTGTGAGTTTTTCAGGACGTCTAAGGAGCTTAGCTCTATCAGTGGGTATTCTTAAGGGTTTAGTTCCCAGTCAGGGATCAGCTCACCATCTCTGCTATTGGTAGGTCTCTCTTTTCCTTACTCTCTCCTTACGGAACTCACCCCCTATGACAGCTTTTAACTTTTGCTTCTGGGTAAACGCTCCTAATTCTCTCCTCCACAGACTTTTGTTGGGTCACAATCGTCTATGACAGTGATGGTGAACCTATGACACGCGTGTCAGAGGTGACACACGAACTCATTTTTTTGGTTGATTTTTCTTTGTTAAATGGCATTTAAATATATAAAATAAATATCAAAAATATAAGTCTTTGTTTTACTATGGTTGCAAATATCAAAAAATTTCTATATGTGACACGGCACCAGAGTTAAGTTAGGGTTTTTCAAAATGCTGACACGCCGAGCTCAAAAGGTTCGCCATCACTGGTCTATGAGCATCAGTCTAGAAATTAAAAGCGTAGGCTCTGGGGCCCAACTGCCTGGGTTCAAGTCCTAGCTCTGCACCAATCATGTGGTGTAACCTTAGGCAAACTACTTACTTCATCTGTGCATCCATGTCATCATCTGTAAGATGGGGATATAGTGCTTACCTTAGAGGGCTGCTGTGAGATTAAATGGGGGTAATATAGCACCAGGCATGCAGTAATTGCTCAATAAGTATTTTTAATATATATTTTATTGATTTCAGGGAAGAAGGAAGAGGGAGAGAGAAAAACATCAATAATAAGAGAGAAACATTGATAGGCTGCCTCCTGCATGCTCCACACTGGGGATCGAGCCCACAACCCAGACTTGTGCCCTGACCAGGAATTGAACTGTGACCTCCTGGTTCATAGGTCGACGCTCAACCACTGAGCCACGCTGGCTGGGCTGCTCAATAAGTATTTATTGCTGTTCTGCTCTTTAGCCTAGAGTAATGCACATACCCAACAAACCTTGCAAATAATTCCAAGTGGTTTTTGAACCCACTCTTTTTGAGATTTCCAACAAACTCAAGTTCTCCAGGTTCAATGATCACTTCTGTTTCTATCAGACTAGTTCCCTATCAGCACTGACCAGTCTTTCCTGGAAATACTTTATCCTTGGATTCCCAAGATTCCACTCTCCAGGGCTTTCCTCCTACCACATCAGCCCACCAGTTATGCAGAGGACAGACTCGTGCAGAGAGAGAAGGGAACCCAAGTGGTGACATTTTACATAAGCAAAACTAAACTAGGAGATGGACATTGATATGACTGTTTGGATTTCATAGGGAAACTTTTTGCAGAAACAATCTGCTCTTACCGAGTGTGTATTGATGGTGATATTAAAGTGACTTGGGAGCAGGGGAGTGGATAAAGCATTTTCTGATCTGGAAAGTTCTATGGAATGAATCATAGATTCTGGTTATGCTGTATTTCAGGAACCCAAAAAACACAGACTCTGGTGAAAAGGAATATGTAGATTCCACTTCCAGGGCTTTCCTCCTACCACGTCGGTTTACCAGTTATGCAGAGGACACTCATGCAGAGAGAGAAGGGAACCCAAGTGGTGACATTTTACATAAGCAAAACTAAACGAGGAGACAGACGTTGATATGACTGTTTGGATTTCATAGGGAAACTTCTTGCCGAAACAATCTGCTCTTACGGCGTGTGTATTGATGGTGATATTAAAGTGACTTGGGAGCAGGGGAGTGGATAAAGCATTTTCTGATCTGGAAAGTTCTATGGAATGAATCATAGATTCTGGTTATGCTGTATTTCAGGAACCCAAAAAACACAGACTCTGGTGAAAAGGAATATGTTCCTGTACACAGCTGGTACTTAGCCAGGTTATAGTCACCAAGCTTCGAAAACTGAAATATTAGAGGAATAAGATGACCTCTGTCACCTCACCAAGGTGGCCTGTGGCAGATGAATAAAGCAAGCAGATGAAACAGACACCACCACGATCACAACAAAGATGGTAGGGGCAACCTTCCTAATTAGGGCAACAGTGGCAATCTGGCTTGTCCTGGGTGGTCCTAGTGTATACCTGTTGTAGATCAATTAATGTCTCTTCATTATTTTAGCATTTCCCTTTTATTCTCAAAAGCATCTGGATCCAGATGCTAAATTACATAGTCATCCTATTAATCCTCCCCCCTTAAACTTTTTTTAAACATCAATGATGAGAGATAATCATTGATCGCCTGCCTCCTGCCCCACACTGGGGATTGAGCCCACAACCTGGCATGTGCCCTGACCGAGAATCAAACCATGATCTCCTGGTTCATAGGTCGACGCTCAACCACTGAGTCACGCTGGCTGGGCCCTAAACTGTTTTACATCATATGACTGCCTTATGCTGATGAGACTTCATTTTTTCACTTGAGCATTGTCCTGACAAATGCATTACATTAGACTCCTTGCTTTGCTATAGGAAGCCACACTAGACATCACAAACAAGTCTCCATTTTTGGCAAGCTTTCTGAGCATAACACAAACTAAACTAAGTTCATTCACCCAGACGTTGCCATCACAAACTGTGGCGACAGGACCCAACTGCCTTTCATGGGGAAAGAGTAGGTCGTCAAAAAACAAAAAATTTCACAGTAAAAATGTTCAACATGTAAAGTCTGGGACTGCACTTACTGAATGTAAGTCAAAAGCAGCCAACGAAATTTCAAAAACGCCAACGAAAATCCAGGATGGCTTTGCATTGTAGACGGGATCTCTCCCTCTGTCTTTTATTTCATCTGCATCAGCTCCCAAAAAGGAAAAGAAAATACATTAGAATAATAAGCAGTTATAACTATATTTTCAGCCTAGCAATTTCAGCCCAATTTTCAGCAGTAATGTTGCATTAGACTCAAATATTTCCTAGATGGTTTAAAAACAATGAAAATCTGGGACTTTGGGAGCTTATGTGAATACAGTTTTAACTTCTTACTTTTCAAAGAAAAATGAGATTTAACATAAAAAAATTAAAGCAATGTCCCCAAAGGTTCTTTAAGGAAAAAAAAAAAGGAAACTCAACTTGCTGTACACATTAAATAATTCAAATCAATGATCCTTTTAAGCCCTTAGCAATGCATGAACCAATTGGGGAAAAGCAATCTAATACTTTATGCATTTAGGGGGTTGCATTAGAAAGACTTTTAGTCTGCTTCTGCTTTTATAAATGCAAATGTATGCAGAGCAGACAGACTGGGATCTGTACAATTTAACAGTGATCAAAACTTGTAATTTTTAAAAATGGGACAGATGTCCAGACCAGTTATATTAAGATGCTTCTTACTGAAGAAGAAACCAAACAAACAATCCAATTCCACCTCCTCCTTAAAGAGGAAACAAATAAACAATGCAACCACAAATTAGAATAAGTTGTATATCATCTTGTTTCTTTCATAGATTAGTAACGCTGAGAGGCAGCTCGGGATAGTGGAATAAATAGTTCTAGCATGTATCACCGCTACAAACCCAAAACACAGACATGAGGGGAAGTGTTTCCCCATCAAGGACCAGCTGCAAGTTAAAGGTTAACTTGGAGAGGAGCTAAATCTCTGGTTCTGTGTACTATGCTCTCCCTGAGCTACAGACAGGAGAGCAGCTGGACATCTGCTTTACGCGGCCAATAAATATGCGGAATGAATGGCATCTTTATTCACTCAAACTTGAGTGCCCACTTCCTTCCCATACTTGGCACCTCATAGCTCCCAAGGTTTATCTGATGACATGGAGTGCCCAGAGTGGGCAAGGCACTGAGGAACTAAAGATGAAAACACAGAATTTGCTCTCAAAGAGCCCACTGTCTTGTGGGGAAGACACATAAATAGATGATTAAGATGGGGTGCTAAGTATGGCCATGAACGTACGGAGGAGGTGCATGGCAACTGAGAGGAGGATGGATTAATTGTGACCAGGCCAGCAACAAAGACTTCATTGCTATAAACCTCAAGACTTGAAAAACTGCTGGGTGGACAAGGGAGAAAAGGCACCTTCTGAGCAAAGGTTAAGCAGGTACGAAGGCACAGACAGGGCAACGGGGAGAGAGGGAGCACTGAGGTTGCAGGCATTCAATCAAGTCTTCGTTGGAGAATGCCTATATGCCAAGCAAGTCCCCGGCACACTTTATCTAGATCAGCGGTTCTCAACCTGTGGGTCGCGACCCCTTTGGGGGTCCAACAACCTTTCCCAGGGGTCGCCTAAGACCATTGGAAAACACATATATAATTACATATTGTTTTTGTGATTAATCACTATGCTTTAATTATGTTCAATTTGTAACAATGAAAATACATCCTGCATATCAGATATTTACATGACGATTCATAACAGTAGCAAAATGACAGTTATGAAGTAGCAACGAAAATAATTTTATGGTTGGGGGTCACCACAACATGAGGAACTGTAAAAAAGGGTCGTGGCATTCGGAAGGTTGAGAATCACTGCTCTAGATGCTAAGAATTTAAACAGAGGAATGTCGCCATCGGCTGTGTTTCAGAAGAGCCACTCTGGGGTCAAGGTGGAGGATGATGCCACTGGGAAGAGACTGGAGGTACGGAAGCCTAGTTATGGCTACTGCAGTAACCCAGGTGAGAGATGACAAGGGCCTGCGCTAAGACAGAGTCCCTGGGCTGGAGAAAGGATGTCTGGTCATGAGATAGACTCAACCAAGCTTATCCACCATTCAGCCTCTGCTTCATTTTCAGACAGCGCCATCCTTATACTGAGCTATTTTGTAGCCTAGCTGTATACTCTGGAGAAATTCAGATGTGATAGGTCTGAGATACTGGGTCTGTATTCTTGCTTGATTGCCAACAGTGAAATTCAGAGAAAATATTTATATGCCTCAAACAAGCAAGCAGACAAACAAAAAAGCAGGTAGAACATACATTCCAAATGCTCCCTAAATCTCCTGCCCTAAACATTCACCTGCAAGAAGAGAAGGTAATGGAGAGAAGGTGGTTTTTTTTTTTTTTTTTAAAAAATCTTATCTTTTTTAAACTTGAGCTTCATAGATGTTTGCTAGGTTTTGAAATCTTTCACTTTCCTTTATAAATTAATCCCTCTTCTAGTGGCCTATGGGTCTAAGGATTTTGTTAGAGTCTTACCTACAGTTTTAGAAAAGAGTCCTTTAGCCCAGTCCAATCGACATCGCCAGAGCGAGATGGTGAACAGAGGCAACGTATCCCTACTATCATGGGCCCTGGTCTGGTGTGGGGCAGTAATCAGGGAAGCCAGGATTAATACACTAGTGAGCTTTGCTCAGGAAAATGAAATTTACATTCTTTATGATAAACGCTTCCAAACATACATA
Source organism: Myotis brandtii (assembly GCF_000412655.1). NCBI lineage: Eukaryota > Metazoa > Chordata > Mammalia > Chiroptera > Vespertilionidae > Myotis > Myotis brandtii. The sequence continues at coordinate 1,044,805 of NW_005366873.1, forward strand.
AAAGGAAAAAGGAAAACGAGCTCACATAGGATCTCTTTTCAGATTCGACATGATCAACCTTTTGCCACACTTGCTTCATCTCTTTTTTTTTTTTCATTCTCTCTCCCTCCCTTTCTTTTTTCCCTATTCTTCCCTCCCTCCCTTTGTTTTTCTCCCTTCCTCTCCTTTCCTTGCTGTAGTACTGTTAAGCAGATCTCTTACATCATGTTGTTCTGTCCCTACATTTCACAGTATCTCTAAAAAAATATGTTCTTTTATAAGCATAATACCATGATCACACCTGACCAAATTAATAATAATTCTCTAACATCATCTAATACCGAGTTCCCAGGGAGGTTTTAGAAATTCTAAGGCTTGATACTTCTATGGTTTCTCTAGGAAAAGGCTATGCCACAGAAAACCTTAATAAACTATCGGGGAAATTTTCTTTATACTCAGCTTAAATTTTTATCCAATTATTACTTAGTATACCCCCATGCATTATGCTAATTAATTAATCTCCTTTTTTAATAGTTACACATTGCATATATTTATGAAAAAGGTATACATTTACCTTGTTTTTCCTCAGTCTTTGCTTGGCTGAGCTGTGCGCATTTAATTCTTTCAAGCTTTCCTTATTAATCAATGCCATCAGCCCCTTAATCATTCTGGAGCTTTTCTTTGAACATCATCCAGCTGGTTTCCATAAACCCAGTCATGAGCAGCCAGAAGCAGATGCCGTATTCCAAGAGTGGTCGCCCCATTTCTTCTCTGAATGCTCAATCCCAAACCGCAAGAGCCTTCTTTTCTGTCATATTATAACAGAAACAAATGTCTTGTTTTCTGCTTTTATTTCCAGTTATTTTTTGGCATTACAGTAAGTGTTTCATTCCTCCCACTAAACATCTGTGCTTCCGATCACTTTTCTCCAGATGTCATACACATAGCCTTTTGGAGTCAGAGACCCAGCTCTGCCACTCTGGCTATGTGACTCATGGCAAGTTACCTAGTACTCAAGGCCACTTCAAGCTCTTCACCAAAATAAGACGCAGACCCATCCTTCCTACTTCACAGGATTGTTGGCTGGTCAAGTGAGATGATGGAAGTGAAAGGGGTTTACTAACTTTAATGGTATGTATGTCTGTGTCTACTAAATATACTTTAGTACTCAATATACAAAAGGTGAGCATCTACATTCCCTAAAGATTTTTTTTTATTGGCATCAAAAGCCTGTTGCACCACTTAATTATTTTTGCTGCCAGGTTACTCTTTGTCTACCAAAATAATGTCTTACAAAGCATTTTTTTAAACATATACTTTGAGTCCATAAACCATGAGAATTTTGTGTTTTTAAAAAATGTTTCAGTATCCTGTTATTTCAAAATATTTTTTTACATGCAATAAACATTATCTCAAGAAAACGATTTTAAATATGATGTTGCATGCAATGAACACCAATTCAAGAAAAATGATCTTACATATAATATTATATGAAATAAACATTAATATTTCAAGAATAAAAGGATTTTAAGTATATTATCAAAACTGTACTAACATAGTATGATATCACAAAAGTTGTAGGAAATATTAAAAATCTACAAATAACAGGATTACTTCTATTATATTCTAGTATATTTTCCCCCCTCTGGCTCTATTTTTGTTCATCAGTTTATGTTGTTCATTATATTCCATAAATCAGTGAGATCATATGATATTTATCTCCACCTTCAGTCCTTCGGTATCAGGGTTCTCTCCTGTGAGTTTTCCATTGATTATTCAGGAAGCCTTTCCGTATTTCAGTTGTAATTCCAGCTTGTTCCTGGGAGCATGTCCGTGCGCATCCTCCTACTCTGCCGCCATTTTTAATCTCCCCAACCATGAGAATTTTGGATTCATTCTTCTCTTACATATAGATCAGCTATGTGGCATTTGCTTCTGTTCACTATTTGCTCAGTTCTAAGAATCATGCTCAACACTTTACCTGAATGACCTAATTTAGACTTTATAATTTTATAAAGTAGACACTATTAATACCCCCACTTTACAAATGAGGAACTGGGGGTTCGGGGAGTTAATTAACTGACGTAATGTTAACAGCTGATGATTGGAACTTGGAAAATCTACAACTCCAGAGCCCATGCTTTCAACCACTGGCATAATTTAACATTTCAATAATAGTTGGGAACCCGTAACTATCGATTAAATTCAACAAACCTACTATATCCCAGACTCTTTGGAGAGATGTGAAAAAGCACAATCCTTTCTTGGAGGCTCACGGTCTGGTCATGGAGGAACTCAAGGCTGTAAAAAACACATTAGAATACTCATCAAGGTTGTCATTATCATAGGCAACTACACCAACTACCCAATGCTCAAGAAAATACTACTCATACCAAAATTCAAATTTACTGAGTACCATCAATTTTCGTTTAAATAGTCCATTCAAATGTCCAGTATGTAGTAATATTCTAGTTTTGAGTTTTTTATTACCTTAATCTGGTTACTGCCCCAGACTCAGTTCTAAATGGGCTCCCTGTCCTGTATTTCTGCCTCTTCAGTTCTTGCCACATGACTGCCAAATTAATCTCCTAAAAGTAGAGCTTCCATGTGAAGCGTTACTTAATTCTGGCTTTCAAGGTTCCAAACGATGGAACGCCAATCTGCCTTTGTAACCACATACTGACATGAATGTTCCTCTCCATCCTAACCATTCTCCTCTTTCCTGAATGTGCCTGGTACACTGCCATCTTTGCCATCTCTCCTCCTGAACTTCTTTCTTCTCTTAAGTCTTTGAATAGTATCTACTATTCAAGGCGCTCCTCCTCAATGCAGCCATCCTGATCACTGTGTTCTCCCTCCTCTGTTCTCAGGGGCTCAACAGAAGTTTGCAGAGATTAATTACTGCTCCATTAAATAGCACTAGCATTTGGGGCAATACCACTCACTGACACTTAGGGAGTCTCTTGCACCACTCCTTAACTTCTTTATATTTAGGTACATTTCTTGAGTTCCCATCTGAAGTATGTGAAAGCTTCTTAAAGGCTGGACTACATCTTCAAGACTTTTGTCTTCTCTACATTCTCACCCAAAGGCAGGTAGGGATCTTTGACAACTGACACATTTAAATGATATGGAATAAAATCACCTAATCATCACCTTTAGATCATATAGCCAATTGTGTGAGCCAAAAGATTATTAATAACATAAGATATCTAGCCTCTAAGTTACTCATGCATTAACTTGGAGTTGGGAAAAGTTACTTTTCTATGCCCTAATTTTCTCACTTTAGTTGACATATTTTAAAAGAATTACGTCAACTAATGTCAAAGTACCTTGACTATAGGATTGCTAGTTCATTAAATGTTACTTAATGGATCAACAGATTATTTTCTAAGGATATAAAATTAGCTGTAATATTATGGTGTCTCTTTGTATATAGAGCTCCATTTCTAGCAAAATCAGTGGACAAAATAACCCCAACGTCCTGGCAACTATAAATGCTGGGGAAAGTGTTAAAGCATTGAGTTTATGCTTGCACTTCAGATGGAAGCTTCAAGACAATGTCACTATCACCCTAAGAGCGAGAAAAAAATGGAAAACTTCTTGAGCCCATGAGACAGCTGAGGTTGCAAGGAAAAATAAACTCAGAGGAAATATGAATTGTTTCAGTTCTAAATAGCATGGAAGGAAGAGGCAGGCATCCTAAAAGCAGGTAAGATGAAAACAACTAAGATTGTAATTAATTCGTAAAGGCCCCGAATGACAGCTTAGAAATTCTGGGAGTCTCAGACACAAAGGAAGTCACTTCCTAGTTTCTAGGCCTAGAAATATGTAAGAAACACGTATTTAACAATTTGACTAAAATGAAAAATAAAGTTGGTACTTAAATAGTAGACTCTTGGGAGAAAACTAATTTGTTTTTGGATGAGCCTTAAAATGTTAAGATCTAGTTCATTAAATGTTACTTAATGGATCAACAGATTATTTTCTAAGGATATAAAATTAGCTGTAATATTATGGTGTCTCTTTGTATATAGAGTTCCATTTCTAGCAAAATCAGTGGACAAAATAACCCCAGCGGCCTGGCAACTATAAATGCTGGGGAAAATGTTAAAGCATTGAGTTTATGCTTGCACTTCGAATGGAAGCTTCAAGACAATGTCACTATCACCCTAAGAGCGAGAAAAAAATGGAAAACTTCTTGAGCCCATGAGACAGCTGAGGTTGCAAGGAAAAATAAACTCAGAGGAAATATGAATTGTTTCAGTTCTAAATAGCATGGAAGGAAGAGGCAGGCATCCTAAAAGCAGGTAAGATGAAAACAACTAAGATTGTAATTAATTCGTAAAGGCCCCGAATGACAGCTTAGAAATTCTGGGAGTCTCAGACACAAAGGAAGTCACTTCCTAGTTTCTAGGCCTAGAAATATGTAAGAAACACGTATTTAACAATTTGACTAAAATGAAAAATAAAGTTGGTACTTAAATAGTAGACTCTTGGGAGAAAACTAATTTGTTTTTGGATGAGCCTTAAAATGTTAAGATCATCTTGATCAGTTTCAGCTGCTTATAAGAGCTATGAATACTATTTTAAAGTTTAAATAAATTTTAGCTATTCATACTCATAAATATGACAACTATAAAATCTGAAGAATTATTTAAATTATTTAGGAAAAATTAAAACATGAAAATAAAATTAAAAAACAACACAAAGGCCATGAAAATACTTCTACCAAGTATTATCTGCATAAATAACTCATACAAATGTATAAAGATACCATAAGACATTTATTTATAAAAATGAACAAGGTTCACGGAAAGTCACATAAAAGTAAATTAGAGCAATTTTAAACTCTCTCTTATACTTACTAAATTAGCAGCAACATATCAAACCCCCACCTAAAAAGCTGTAAACTTTTAGTGAACTGATAATATTGAAATGGCGACACTAAAATGTTACATCTCTTTGGGAAAGCAATAAGGCAAACATATTAAGAATGGTAAAATTGTTCATATTATCCCACTTAATAATCCCACTCCCAGGAATTTATCCTAATAAAATAAAAAATAACAAGTGTTCAGTAATAGAAAATAGTTTAAATAAACTGAATATGAAGCCGTATGATTAAAATAATAATGATCAAAACTAATTACATATCCAATAAAATGAAGTAAAAAAACCCCAGCCAATTAAAAAGGGATAGGTATTTTAAGATTGTAATTATGCAAACAAAAGGGAAAATATTAATACAAAATTAAAGTTCTGAAGTCATTGCACAGGGATGGTGAGGATTATGGGGAATTTTCCCATTTGGCACAATTTTTTTCAATGTTTTTAATATAAAAGAAAAAGATCATTACTATTTTAAAGTCACTTGCCTATTCAAATAATCTCTACTCTTCTCCATTAGTAAATCATACATGTCAATTTTTGAGATGTAGAACAGAAATGCCCCTGTAAATGTTCCTCTATAGGGACCTTATTCCTCAATCGGGACCTTCACTGCAGTGCGTGAACACATTCCAACAGACGAGCAGCCATTGCCACTTTTGGTTGACAATCTGCAGGGCACTAGATAGGAATAAATAAAACTGTAAACTTTGAATTTACAACTATGTGTGTTTGGCATTTTAGGTTAATACCTTGAGATATCAAACTCTTTTCCTTATAATGTTCTGTGTCATACTAAGAATTACTTTTAATATTTTCATTTAAAATATGTGGCTAATGTGATGAAAATATTCTCCTGAAGCATATACATTTTTATATTCCGTTTCTAATAGATTTGCCATAAGAAAATCATGTTAGTTTTCATATTGAAAATTTTCAAGTTAGAGGTTGCAAGTAGGCAGCTACCTTAAAAGAAATGCAATCCATAAAAATCAAGACACTCTTATGTTATGAAAATTTTTAATGATTCCTCCTTTTGAAACTATACTTATTGAATAAACGAAGCAGGACTTAAACATTTCTAATTTCTACAGACTGGCTGCATAATATATTGTTCTTCCATAACAAAAATATGAAACTCTCATTACATAGAAAATATGCTATTTTGTAATGTGACTTCGCTTTCAAAATTATGTTAACAAGGGAGAGAAAATTTTCAGTAGGCTACTTGTCTTTTTTAAAAAATATTTTTTTATTGATTTCAGAGAGGAAGGGAGAGAGAGATAGAAACATCAATGATGACAGAGAATCATTGATTGGCTGCCTCCTGCATGCCCCACACCGGGGGTTGAGCCTGCAACCTGGGCTATTTTCCTGGGGGGGAATTGAACCATGTCCTTCTGGTTCATAGATTGATGCTCAACCACTGAGAAACACTGGCCAGACATCAATAAGCTATTAGAATGAAAATGTTTGAGAATAACTTTTTAAATATTTAGAGCAAAAGAGATAGCTGGAAATGCACGGTGACTATCTCTAAGGCTATAAATATCATTTGAAAGCAAATTAAAAAACAATGCCCTTCAAAAGGTGTGAATAAATACTAAAGAATAAAAACATTTTTAGTTTAAGATACATTCTTTAGTTTACTTTTGTTTTTAATATTTTTATTGATTTCTTACAGAGAGGAAGGGTAGGGGATAGAGAGTGAGAAACATCGATGAGAGAGAAACATCGATCAGCTGCCTCCTGCACACTCCCCACTGGGGATGTGCCTGCAACCAAGGTACATGCCCTTGACCGGAATCGAACCTGAGACCCTTGAGTCCGCAGGCCGACGCTTTATCCACTGAGCCAAACCGGTCAGGGCTAGCTTACTTTTTAAAAACTGTTATTTACTAACATAGTACAGGGTGGTCAACTGTTAAAAATATCAGAAAAAGATCTCATAGTTCCCAAAATATAAGCCACTGGGCTATCCTGTGTACTAACGGTAGAGGCCAATTTAAACATTTAGTCCTACATTGACATCCCTTAAGTGGTAGCAGCAATAATTTGGTATAATTATAAACATTTATTTTAAAAGTTTATTAATGTCCAAGACCTAAACAAACATGGCTATTACCAAATAAATGCATCCTTATCAAAGAAATGTTCTTAATAATGGCAAACTCTCCAAAACATAAAAATAGTTCAATAACAGCCTTTTCTAACATTGTGTAAGAATTTCAATACAACAGTCACCAGAGAGCCAAAATAAAGTCAAAGTGACATTAATTTACATTAACTTTTGTGATGACAAAGAAACATGTAGCTCTTATGTCATTTTTCTTTGATTAGAAAATGTGTTCAGCTTTTTCACAGGAAAAGACTTTGAAGCAAGATCAAAATCAGAAAGCTGATTTCCCTGAATCCAATCTAACCACATAATAATATTCCAGAACATTCCATGGTACGGCAAAGAGCTGAACAACTGCAAGGCTCCTTATCCTGGATAGCAGATAACACTGTACCCTCTCGAAACTGTAAATGATGGACATTTTTCTTTCGTGCCAAAAAAAAAAAAGGGAAAAACTGTCCTTTGCCCATAGCTCGTCATTGTGTACACGGGATTCAAATGCCAACCAAGAAATGACGACCCACGCCAATCTTAACATGTCTTAATTTCACCGTCTTCTCCCTTCGTCTCATTCAGAGTTATATATTCACAGCTCAAACCGTGCTCCTGAGAGTCCTCGGGCTTTGGTTTTTTAAGTGCCAGCTCTGCTGGGAGGAGAGATGAGCAATGCTCCAGAGACTGCGCAATGTCATCAATGGTCCATTTGTCTTCGGGAAGGGCGTGCTCGTCCAGCGTGAAAGGCCCCTGCTTGGTCCGGGTCAGTTCCAGCACGTTGGCACAGGAAGAGAGCTCTGCAGCAACAGAAGGTGGAAGGAAACCCACAGGACAAGTCATTCGCCTATCGCAGGCTCTACTTTCAAATGAGAGGAGACCTTGCCGCAAACCTCTCAAAACCACTCCAAAGGTAAAGTTGCATCAACACAAGAACCAAGAACCCTGGGATTAAGAAACGATTAAATAGCAAAATAGTATTTAATAACTCACCTTATAAACGGCTTTAAAGTCCGCAAGGAACTTACACACACTTTTCTCATCTGACCCACGAGGCAACCCCATGAGGTAACCATTACTCTCACTTGGCAGATGAAGTAATATGACCTGTCCAGTGTCACAACTGCCAGCAAACACTGGAGCCAGAACTGCCACTTCCTGGCTCTTTGTAAGACTGTGGCTTCCAGTTTTTACAACACTTGACTTGTACCAATGAAAATAACTTGTGGAAGGATACGTCTTTTTTTCCCTCCTCCCTGCTTTGGGTTCAAATATTTTGTGCTTGAAAAAAATGTTGGTCCTTCCATTCATTATTCCCATCATCATTTTCTGTCCCCCCGCACCCTTTCTCTCATTACAAATGTTTTGCTGCAGCTGCCGATGCTGATAATTGTGTGCCATAAACCTCGAATGCTTCCGAAGCTGGAGGCAGCGAGAGCACAGATCATAAGGCCAGTACTCAAAGATATGACAAACAGGAAATTCCCTCTGCTCATCAAAACAGGGATATTACTCTCTAGACGATAATTCATAATACATTTATGCTTACCTTTGCCAATGTCACTGACCAAGCTTCTGATATAAAAACCTCCTCCACACTCAACATCTGGAATGTTAACAATGACATGGTAAATTGCTAACCTCCTATGAAATCCACTTTACACAGAAAAGATGCCTCTAAACAAATGTAAAAATGCACTATGCAAACAATCGGGTGATAAAATATTTATGTGCTAAAACATAAATTATTCATCCAGCAGCGTATGTGTTTGTGAGATTGAAAAGTCAGAGCGTGGAGAAAGCAAACAGCAGAAACTCATGAACACATTTTAAATTAACTGGCAAGTCATACCACCTTAATGCTTCAGCCTTGTTCATTTAATAGGTTTTAAGTAGAAATCTCATCTTTGCGATCATGAGCTGAAGATTTAAAAAAATATTTTCAGATTTCTACGCCTTGTTCATTTAATAGGTTTGAAATGGTTAGACATCTCAGCTTTGCTATCATCAGCTGTAGATTTTTAAAATAGTTTCAGATTTGTACTCTCAACAATTACAACAAATAAACAAAAATCCTTTTTTGGGATTACGTTTGGGGTAATATACTACACGGAGAGCTCAGCATTCTTAAGTGTTTTCTTGGAAATATTCCTAAAGAAATCATAAAATAACTAAAATTACACAATGTTCTAAAACTAAATGCATATTTAAACATCTTCTTAACACAGCATAACACAAGTTTATTGGTTAAGAGTAGGGCTCTGGATTATCTTTATTTACCCACAAGTCATGCTGTATTCCAGCTGCTTCTAGTCATATCACACAAATAAAGCCATTTAAGGGAATTAATCAGCACTTACTACCTGGGGAGTTTAATTCTTTATTTTTTCCCATTAGCTCAAGGGTGGGGGCCAGAGCTGAGATAAAAAATGAGCACTAGATCAAATGTAAGTGGGTCAACATTCATGCACTATTTTTGGCTTTGGTGCAAAGACATCGCTTTTGGCCTATCACAACCTCCAGTGGACAAACTGAAGCATTTACAGCTTCAATGCCATCGGAAAAATTTGAGTTTTTCTTACTTTCATAGATAATATCTCCTGTGCCAACCCAGCTGCTGCGTTTTCATGGAATGGAACAAAATATCTATGACTGTGTTTTTCTCATTATTTGTCAAACATTTTAAAATCAGGAAACTAAAGAAAAGGAGTGACTTCTTTTTTACAATTGTACAAAAACCATACTCTGACGGATAACACGTTAAAGCAACAAAGTTCAGGAAAAAAAGTTTTGGGAAATTAAAGGAATCCTATTTGATATGTACCATGAAATTATAAGTAGGCTCACTATAGCTATTGTATGTTCAGGGTTTTAGCGACTACTTTCTGCAACTAGGAGATCATAAAATTTCCAAACAAGCAAAATAAACTTTTTGGTTTTTAAATTTATTAGATAAATTCAAATTGATATCCTGAATTAAAATGTGCCCTGTATCCAATAATGCATTTCTGCCTCATGCATTATTTCCATTATCTTTAACAGTTACTTGTAGGTAACAAAGAAGGTGAAAAAAATACACCATTCCTAGATGTCTTGTTCTAAAACTCAAAATGCTTTGTTTTAAGAGGACAAATTAGTATGGATTTTATACTGAAGGTAAACTATCAGATACTAGCCAAAATGGGGGAAGAAGTAGCCATAAGATAAATTTTAAAACATTACATTTTGAAAATATATATTCACCTACTCTTCTCCATAGAGATCTCAGGTATGTTACTTACAACTTTATAGAAAGACTAGAGGCCTGGTGCACGAAATTCATGCACTTGGGGGGGGGGTGTTCCTCAGCCCAGCCTGCACCCTCTCCAATCTGGGACCCCTCAGGGGATGTCCGACTGCCAGACACTGGCAGTC
>NW_005366873.1:1055434-1064420 GCF_000412655.1 Myotis brandtii
GACGCCTAACTGCTCCCCTGCCGGCCCGGTCGCCCCCAACTGCCCTCCCCTGCCGGCCTGGTTGCCCCTAACTGCCCTCCCCTGCAGGCCTGGTCCCCCCAACTGCCCTCCCCTGCCAGCCTGGTCGTCCCTAACTGCCCTCCCCTGAAGGCCTGGTTGCCCTCAACTGCCCTCCCCTACTGTGGCCTGATGCCACAACTGCCCTCCCATCTTGTGGCAGCCATCTTTGACCACATGGGGGCAGACATCTTGTGTGAGGGTATGACAGTCAATTTGCATATCATCACTTTATTATATAGAATAGTATAATACAATATATTAAAAAAAAAACATTTAGAAAGGTATTTATGAACCTCCAGCTGTAGGTATCCTCATTAAATGTGTTATCAAAGGGTATTAACAAATCCTAACCTTCCATAAATTTGAATTTTAAAACTCTCCAATATCCTAGGGATCCATTAAAATCACACAAAAGTAGCCGAACACAAAATAAAGGTACACATACATACGAATGATTTTGAATTTCTCTGTCTTACCTAATGTGAAAAATGGTGGCTGGAATTTTTGAAGGGAGAGACTGTACACAGTAACTGGCCTGGCAGGTTTTGCTTCTACTACTTCCCCTCGCTTCACCAAAGTGGAAAGTCTCTGTCCATCTTTCTTTAATGCAGAATAGCTTACAAAGAAGAATTAAGAAAAAATGACAGAATTTAATTCCAGATTACAGCATGGAGAGGAAGGCTAGCAGCCCTTTAAATTGCAAGTCCTTCTAAGAAAAATGAACTGGTTATTTCTTCTACTCTACTCCTCAAGGGTGTCAGGAAGAAAGCTCCTAAATATCTTTGAGACAAACAGGACTCAGTCTGGCGCCCAATGAGCAATCTTGTCAATTCTATTCTCTAACCATCTTCCTGGAGGTGGTCTGGTCATGTCCTCATTAGACCTCATCCTGGGTAAAGGACACAAGGCCTCTGGTCACAAGGATCTCAGCTATATTCCCTTGAAACAATTTCCATTCCAATAATATTCATTTTCACATAAAAGTTATCAAAATGTTCCTGAAAAACAAATAAGCAAGTAATCTATTTAACAGATCTTAGCCGTGTGAGATAAAATTTTATTAGACTATAAAATCCCTGGAACAATCACAGAGAAGAAAGTTCTAAAACAGTTCTTATGAATACAAATATGTTTAATTTATTTCAACACTAAGATCCAAAACAATGTTTATTCATCGCTTGCTAAAATGTTTAAGTCTTTACCTTGGAGGCAAAATTATCATTTGCTATGCCAAATTTAAAACCTGTCTCACTATACATTTTTTAAAAAAGCAAATTTTTTTTTAAATTAAAGTGATGTCAACCATTGAAAAATAAAGCTAAACATTTACTCAAGTTTAATAACTGAACTTACAGGGGAGGTACCTGCATTATATTCCCAGTAAATTTCTGTAAAATGCCTTCAATATCTTCTTGTGTTATTTGATCTGCCAAAAGTGAACAACAAAAAGAGTGACACTAAGACAACCACAGAAGTACATGTGCTATTTGCACAACACCAAAAGCTCTGAAAATTCATTATAATTTTTTCAGACAAAAGCATATACTATAGTGTATGTTTTATTAGCAAATTCTACCTTGTTAAAATGAATAAATTACACATTCATGAGGTAAAAGGGAAGAAAGCCTTATACTGTCTAATATTAAAACCAAATTTCCTTTGCTTCCATTTATTTTCTCCAAACAAAATGATTCAATCATATAAATGTATTTAGTTGGTTCTTACTATGGCCTTTAGAGGAACTTAGGAAATGTTGCATTAGCTACAGAAATGGCCCTGCAGTGACCAAAAACGAGGTGGTCAGAAAGTAGGAAAAAAACCCGTAAGTTATCTTCTACGTTTCTCCAGGCATCAAATATTATAAGCAACTTAATGCAGAATTGAAGATGATCAAGTATGAAACATTTAAAAATTGTACTGAATAGATTTCAAAACAGTTCTATGGTGTGATACCCATTTTATACACTCACACTGAATTCTGTCCCCCAGCAAAGCTGTATTTATCAGTCTCCTTTCCCCCCTTCATTGCTCTTGCAATCTCTGTTCTTTTTATTTTTTCTTTATTGATTAAGGTATTACATATGTGTCCTTATCCCCCCATTGCTCCCCTACCCCCCACTCATGCCCTCACCTCCCTGGTGTCTGTGTCCATTGGTTAGGCTTATATGCATGCATACAAGTCCTTTGGTTGATCTCTCCCCTTCCCCCCACCTTCCCCCTGAGTGAACACTCTCAATCAGGAGTCTCACTTTTGCCTCAAAAATAAGCCAGGGCAAAAAGAAAATGTACATACCAAAGACTTTTAGCATGATTACTAAGCATTTTTTAAACAACGATTTTAGAAAATCTGAATGAAGACATCAAAAAAGCTTTCAATATACCAAAGAACTTATAGGCATATATGCATAACCCATGGACACAGACAATAGTGTGGTGAAGGCCTGGGGAGGAGGGGGTCAGGATGGAGAGGGTCAATGTGGGGAGGGAAGGACAGGACATCTGTAATACTTTCAACAATAAAGATAAATTTAAAAATAAATAAATATCTCTAAATTTAAAAAATAAATATATCACTTAGTCATATTTTCAGCTTGTTTGATACTTCCAAATAAAATGATGCACTATTAACGTACATTTCTACAACTGAAAATTATTACTGAAATTCAATATTTGGGATTTTCATTCTTACATATTTCACAGTCAATGACACACTAAATTATAGAAATATTCTATAACTTAGGTCATAGATAATGGAAAGAAATTACAATGCTTTGTTTTCACTTTGTAGGAAATCTAAATTTTTTTCTGGTATATACTTGTTATATTTTATTTTATTTAAACAATATTAACAAAAAATAATTAATCCACTTTGAATTACTATTCTAACACCAGAATAAAAATGAAGCGAAAGCAAGATTCAATACCAACACAGCAAGACAGTCTTAACCTCACTGTGACCTTGATCCTTCCAAGTTCAAAAGGAACAAAGGACCAGAATCTACTATAGACTCAAACAGAGACGAGCTACAGAACTGAAAAGAATTTCTCCAACACCTAGCTGCTCCAAAAAGGCAGACCTCAGAAGGCTATTCTGTTCATCCTGTTTTTCAAACAGACGTAGCTCATGATACGAATGAGGATTTTTCCATTAAAATTTTACTCTCCTGCAACATTAAAACCTAATTACTGGTGGCATCTTAGTTTTGCAAAACTTCCAACTCTAGACACCATGCTGGCAATAGCAGAAAGAAATGCCATTGTTGATAACATTGCAATAGTTCATAACTTAGCAACACATTTTAAAACATAAGACCAAACAGCTTTTACTGCTAGGCTGGTCTCTTTACTGACATTCCTGCTAATGTGTCCTCTTTTGTCCTGTTTGGATGGCTCTTTTCCTGGCATCCCCCGCACACGATGACAAGATGTGCTCCTTCTCATTCTACTTCTGCCGCGTGTCGTTCTCTGACTTAACATCCCAGACATTTATGGGTTGTGTTTTTTATTCTGCAATTACTCATACACGATTTTAAACTGTACACACACACACACACACACACACACCCCCCCACTCATGCCCTCACCTCCCTGGTGTCTGTGTCCATTGGTTAGGCTTATATGCATGCATACAAGTCCTTTGGTTGATCTCTCCCCTTCCCCCCACCTTCCCCCTGAGTGAACACTCTCAATCAGGAGTCTCACTTTTGCCTCAAAAATAAGCCAGGGCAAAAAGAAAATGTACATACCAAAGACTTTTAGCATGATTACTAAGCATTTTTTAAACAACGATTTTAGAAAATCTGAATGAAGACATCAAAAAAGCTTTCAATATACCAAAGAACTTATAGGCATATATGCATAACCCATGGACACAGACAATAGTGTGGTGAAGGCCTGGGGAGGAGGGGGTCAGGATGGAGAGGGTCAATGTGGGAGGGAAGGACAGGACATCTGTAATACTTTCAACAATAAAGATAAATTTAAAAATAAATAAATATCTCTAAATTTAAAAAATAAATATATCACTTAGTCATATTTTCAGCTTGTTTGATACTTCCAAATAAAATGATGCACTATTAACGTACATTTCTACAACTGAAAATTATTACTGAAATTCAATATTTGGGATTTTCATTCTTACATATTTCACAGTCAATGACACACTAAATTATAGAAATATTCTATAACTTAGGTCATAGATAATGGAAAGAAATTACAATGCTTTGTTTTCACTTTGTAGGAAATCTAAATTTTTTTCTGGTATATACTTGTTATATTTTATTTTATTTAAACAATATTAACAAAAAATAATTAATCCACTTTGAATTACTATTCTAACACCAGAATAAAAATGAAGCGAAAGCAAGATTCAATACCAACACAGCAAGACAGTCTTAACCTCACTGTGACCTTGATCCTTCCAAGTTCAAAAGGAACAAAGGACCAGAATCTACTATAGACTCAAACAGAGACGAGCTACAGAACTGAAAAGAATTTCTCCAACACCTAGCTGCTCCAAAAAGGCAGACCTCAGAAGGCTATTCTGTTCATCCTGTTTTTCAAACAGACGTAGCTCATGATACGAATGAGGATTTTTCCATTAAAATTTTACTCTCCTGCAACATTAAAACCTAATTACTGGTGGCATCTTAGTTTTGCAAAACTTCCAACTCTAGACACCATGCTGGCAATAGCAGAAAGAAATGCCATTGTTGATAACATTGCAATAGTTCATAACTTAGCAACACATTTTAAAACATAAGACCAAACAGCTTTTACTGCTAGGCTGGTCTCTTTACTGACATTCCTGCTAATGTGTCCTCTTTTGTCCTGTTTGGATGGCTCTTTTCCTGGCATCCCCCGCACACGATGACAAGATGTGCTCCTTCCCATTCTACTTCTGCCGCGTGTCGTTCTCTGACTTAACATCCCAGACATTTATGGGTTGTGTTTTTTATTCTGCAATTACTCATACACGATTTTAAACTGTACACACACACACACACACACACACACCCCACAGGTATTATCTCGATAATGAAATTCTAAGCTCCTTAAAGGCAAAAACAGCTTTTCTTTTCATCTAATGTACACAACTGCAATGGCACTCAAGATAGTCTTGCTGCATTTAATTTGCTGTGGAATAATAGATTCAAGGTCTAAAGGGAATTAAAAGTGACCTAGGCCAATCATTCATCTAATGTTTGAATCACCAGACAGAAAGCCTATGCAAAGTTATTTTACAATAAAAGTGAATATAATATTTTAGCATAAAAGTGAGTATAATAAATATTATAAATAAAAATTAGATTCCCTACTATACGAGTATGTAGTAAGTATGCTGGCTATATCTACAACAGAGCACTGTCACCGAACAGAAATCAGACCTTGGGAAGCAGCAGCAGCTGGAATCCAAATAATAATAATTGTCCCTATGACATAAAAATAAAGACTCTACCTCCATAGGATTTAAGAAGGAATGGAGAATAAAACCTCCAAAGCAAGGATAGCCAATAAGGAGCCCAGAGAAGTCCATTTGGCAGAAGAGATGGGTCTGATACAAATGCCGCAGGGTGTGGGCAATCATTCTTTGTCTAGCAAATTAATAATCATCAATGTGACAGTATTAATTTGAAATTAATTTTTAAAGCTTCATTCGCATAAAAATAATTTATCCAAGATCACGTTACACGTTGTTATTTGCTTAAAATGTAGTGCTTCTTTCCGTGAACTTACAGGATGATGGTGCTTAATTGAACTAGAAAGTAAAAAAATGACATGATAGAGTTCAAAACAATACTCGGCCACAATAGAGCGCTGCCACCATAAGCAGCTGTTAAACTGGAAGAAACTATAATAAACAGCTGCTTTGCAACATCAGACCGCAGGCAGCAAGCATTGCCCTCCCTGAGAGAAGGGAAGGAAGCAAGGCCAGGCCCACCATCACTTGCTCCAGCTTGGAGGAGCTTTCTGAACGGTGGTGCGGAGAGGGAAATCCCAAACAAAGCACTGTGATCTCGCCACCAGAAATCAGACCTTGGGAAGCAGCAGCAGCTGGAGTTGGAGAGAACTGCACAGATGTCTATAGGGCTCCAGCTGAGACTTGGCTAAATTCCAAGCTGCACATATATACAGCACAAGCTGCCACAAAATTAACCAAAGAACTGGTACCAAAGCTCCCACAAGGCTGAAAGACGTTTGAATTCCAACCATCCGGAATGAAGAAACTCGGATGAACAGCCAAGGCACTCAATCGAGATCCTAGAAAAGCCTGTCTCAGGAGTAAGACTAATCTAGACCTAAAAAACAGTCTACTTTACACCCACCCTAATAAGAAATCTACACAAAAGCGACCACAATTAATAAGCGAGGTTAGCAAGGTTGAAAGATAAAAGACCATTATACAAAAATTAACTCCATTTCCATATTCTAGCAATGAACTATCAGAAATTTAAAATTTTAAAAATCCAATTATAACAGCATCAAAATAATGCTATCAAGAAGTAAAAGATCTGTATGCTGAAAACTACAAAAATATGGCTCTATTTTTGCAACTTTTCTTTAAGTTTGATATTATTTCCAAATTAAAAAATATAAACAACTTTATACCAGTAAATTGCAAAATTTAGATAAAATGAATGAGGAAGAGGTTGTCTCAGTACTGGGGTAATAGGAAATATATAGTGAGGACACTCAACACAAAAGTACAGAGAAGCCAGGTGCTGGATTGCCTTTAGGTAAATTAAGGAGGTGATAACATTAAACACAGGCAAAAATCACACCCCAGAAAGCCTACATATAACTCACAATTGGTGACATAATAAGGAAGGTGAACTGACTGCACAAAACTGCTGCATTATAAATAGCATGAGAACTGGGACAGTTGCTAGGAAACCATTTCATTTATCTATCCTTTCTTAAAGTAGTAAAAAAAAAAGGCATAGTAGAAAAATTAAGCTGGGCTCAGTGAGTTATGCTTTATTTCCAGAGAAATAGCTTCCCCTTTGTCGTATCTTTTTATGTACTCCAAAAGCAGAGAGACATGACTAGTTTTAAAGCACTAAACATGGTGCATTTATCTCAACAGCTAAGAAGTAACTGTAAAATAAACAAATAAAACAAACAATTGCAAGACACAGGTAGCATCTAACAGGAGAGCCTCTCTGCGATGTTTCTCATTTACTAGGAAAACGGTCCTAAATCCTGGCAACAAGTGTTTTTCAGAAAGGAAATTATTTGCAAGAATTCTGAACATTATAAAAACTGACTATAGAAAAAGAATTATAATAAATATTAAGAAACTCATACCAAATAAACAATGTAATATACCATTTCCCATCATTTTTTTAAAAAAAATGTACTGGAAACTAAAATCACTGGCAGTATCAGATAAGTTAGAGAATTCTGAATTCACAAAAAACTTTTCTAGATGTTAAAAAGGAGTACTTTAGATGAACGCCATACCGTAAGGTTTTTCTTCTGTTACTTTTCCTGTAGAATCCAGTGTGTCGGTAGCTTTCCCCAGCTCTCCAATGGCAATATACCTCTAGGGGCAGAGACACAGGGAGAAACACAGGCCACCACGGTAAAGAAAACTGTCATGCATGTCCCGAAAGTCATACAGAATGTTACTAATACGACCAGCTTGATACAAAAATAAAGGCAAAAAAATAATAGACTGCAAGTGTTTTGTTAGTTTTTGATATGTGGGAAGTACGTGTGTAAGTTGGAGAACATTAGCAAACTTCCCACACAAGCCAACATGACAAAGAAAAACCTGATTTTATCAATAACTGTGGCTTATAAATGGCCTATTTTTTTAATTTAAATTCTTTATTGTTTAAAGTATTACATATGTCTCCCTTTTCCCCCATTGACCTCTCCCCAGCCGCTAAATGGCCTATTATTGCACACAGATTTCTAAAACTAGTTTTGGTTGGGAAGGAAAATTTTCATACATACTAATGAGCATGGTATAATACACCCAATACATGGCCATCACAAGAGTAAACAATTTTACCAAAAGTTACTTCTAAGAAATGGTCATTATTCACAAGGAAAGAATTAGATCATTCTTAGTTAACTGAGGACTGTTTTACTACTCATTTCAGGGCACACTGGACTACAGTCTTTATACGTCTCTCATTTGGTCAAATTCAAATGTTAATTGGAGCATCACATAGAATAGTGAGAAAAATGCAAGGTAGGTAATCCCCACTGAGCAAAACCTGTAGCTATGTGAGCAATTTTTTTTTTTTTTAACTTAACTCTGGTGCCGTGTCACATATAGAAATTTTTTGATATTTGCAACCATAGTAAAACAAAGACTTATATTTTTGATATTTATTTTATATATTTAAATGCCATTTAACAAAGAAAAATCAACCAAAAAAATGAGTTTGCGTGTCACCTCTGACACGCGTGGCATAGGTTCGCTATCACTGTCCTAGGACATGCTTATTGACTTGAGAGAGAGGGGAAGGGAGGAGGGAGGGAGGGAGGGAGGGAGGGAGAGAGAGAGAGAGAGAGAAGCATCAATGTGAAAGGGAAACATCAATCAGTTGCCTCCCAGCAACCTTTCAGTGTACAGGCCGATGTTCCAACCAACTGAGCAACATCTTCTTTCCTACATTTTGATACCCATGTGCACCAGAGAATCATAATGGCAGAGCCAGAAGGGGCTTTAGAGATCATCTGACTTCTCTCTATAGATCAGCGGTTCTCAACCTGTGGGTCGAGACCCCTTTGGCGGTCGAACGACCCTTTCACAGGGGTCGCCTAAGACCATCCTGCATATCAGATATTTACATTACGATTCATAACAGTAGCAACATTACAGTTATGAAGTAGCAACGAAAATAATTTTATGGTTGGGTCACAACATGAGGAACTGTATTTAAAGGGCCAAAAGGTTGAGAACCACTGC
>NW_005366873.1:1064716-1115007 GCF_000412655.1 Myotis brandtii
GGCTTCTGAACTCATCAGAAGAAAGGAATATGTTTGTGTTACAGAGAGTGTACACAATTATTTTCATCTCAACGAGGCACTGCTTTTTCTGAAGTTTGATTTTGAAAGCCTGTGATTCAAAGTTTCACAAACAAAGGGATATTATTTAGAATGAGGAAGAACACTTAAAAAAACACTACCAAACCAAAAACATGTGGCTTTGAATGCCTTCATTAAAAAAGGAGTGCTTTTGTACAGTTCCTAGGTGTAAGCCCTTCAAAACTTTCAGTACAGTGCTAATGAAATGCATGCATATTAACCAGAGGGTAAAGAAAAGGTACAAACTGGACCAAGTTGATTAAGTGGTGAGGCATGCTTAGGTCTTAGAGAGCCAGCTGCGCTTCACAGGAGCATTATTCAAGTCCCGTTCAGGGTTGACACTGGCTGGTTACCCTAAACATGCTACTGTATACTTGGGGTACATTACTGTCCTTGAGCACATCCAGGGTGGAAAAGTGTATATACCCCAACAATCACACTTGTTCAGCTGTTGGAGGAGATAAAAGCTGCCTCCTGAGGAAATGCTGGCTTTGCCTATAGGCACTACCATGGTGTGCTCCCACATAGATATGGGAGCAGCCTTATATCCAGTTGAAGTTGCTTAATAAAAATTTTATACATGTATGTGTATATAAGGTCATGATGTCAAATGAATTTCTTACTCACTCTGGGTCTTGGTCAAGGGGAGAAAAAAAAAGGGAGACATATATAATACTCTTTGTAATACTTTAAGCAATAAAACAAAATTAAAAAAAAAAAAGTTTTGAAAGCCCCTGAACATGAGGATCTCTAAGATTCCTCCCGAAATCTATTTTTTAAAATGCATGAACAGTTTTTAACTGCTTTTGAGAAAAATATAATCTTCAACAAAGTTAAAGATAAAATTCAAATGATTTAATATTTCAGCACATACACAATCTAAAACTCAAAGTATAAAAAATGCAAACAGCTAATGAGACAATAATCCTACTTTTGAAATGCGACGCACCCAAGAACTAGGTTCCTGTGAGGAGAGGCACCTGGGATTTTCCATTTAAATTACTGAGGATTAGTGACTTCACTGTATGACATTCAGCTTTCCTAGTTCAATACCAAAATGGTTTGTGACAAATAAAGCTTAAACCAGAGCCAACAATGTATTTACATTTCCAGTCATCATATTTCTGGAAATATGCCTGGAATTTACATGTAAAACCTTTCCATAACATATAATGTGTTTTGCATACTTGTGGCTGAGGGTGGATAATAAATATTCCAATGAACTCAAAATATTTTATCTGGGGAAAACCCAAAGAAATTCCTTAATGTAAATATATCTGTTTTTGTTATTATAAAAGTCACTTGTTTATTGTAAAGATTTTGGAAAATACCAAATCATATCAAAAAAGAAAATAAAAATCATCCATTATTCTATATCAAAATTACTAGTGCTTATACTTTAGAGTTAATGTTAATAAACAAATATTAAGCGACTGGCAAAACACACACACATACATTTATCAGAAACAGATTCTAAGCTCTGTGTGTCACTACTTAAGCACAGTGTACATATTTACTGTAAAACAGTCGAACTCCTGCATTCTAAAACAATGTTTGTATTTTGTGTCTTTTCCACACCAACATTCTCAAGATTGCAGAGCGAGCAACACTGAATTCTTCCGTTTATCTAAGGCGTTAAGATCCATTTCAACGGAAAGAGACAGGTTTTATGACAGTTGGTAACTAAAATGTAATGTCAAAGGCATTACACTCTCCAGGGCTTTTTATTTTAAGAAAAGCTAACTTCGACCATTGCCACTCAAAGTGTGGTCCAAGATCCAATGTCCATGACAAGATTACTTTCAGAAAATGAAGGCGTTTAGAAATTTATTCAGCAATGTGACAATGCTGTAACATTTTCATTACATTTTACAAAAGTCATCAATCGGTCTACAATGAACTAAACAACAATTTTAAACAGTCTTTTACCACCTTTAAAAACAACAACAAATTAGACAAAACAATTTAGACAAAAATCACTTTACCAACTATTTATATCCCATTCAGAGAAAGGGTTTTAAAACAAAAAGCTTAGTCCAGCAACTTGCTGAAATTCTTCTCCACCTAAGGGCCTATTAACTGTCCTCCCATAGGCATTTTCACTGGTCCCTAGCCCCGACTATTATACCCTAGTAACTAATCGAACACAGAGGTTATTATCTCTTAGAACCGGAAGAGGCCCTAGAGAGGATCAAGTCATTTTTCCTGAGGAAAACCTGAGAGGCCCAGAAGGGTTAACCACTTTGACATCTCGTTTCACTCTCCTTCACCCGCTGTTTCCTCCTGAAGGTTCCTCACTGAAAACCGGACGCAGTCCACAGGTCTCAGGCCTCCCCCAATACTGCACAGTCCCTCCTTTCAAGAGCCTCAAAAAAGTCAAGGCTACTCACAGGTGAATGATGTAACTTAGCATCTTAAAGAAGCCAAATTCTTCTCTTTAGCAAACATTTGCAACCACTGAACAAAGCATGTGTTTGTTGAAAAGTGCACCTTTTACAAAATGGTATTGTTTCTATAAAAATTCCAAGGTTTATTAAATCTGCCAATGGAATTTATGATCTATAAGTTCCCTTGCATCTAAGAAATACAATTATATAAAAAAATAGATATGATTTTTTAAAAATATGGGCACAGCAGAGTTTTTGCTCTTATGAATCAAATTTGTTTTTCAATCTTGGATTTCCAATTTGTAGTCTCGATATTTTTAATTCTCGGGTATGATTGTGGACACTGTGATGAATACTCAGGATCGCCACCCACTCATGCAATTTGTATAGTTTATTTTTTACTCGATAAAATCCAACACATGGTCATTGAGGAAAATATTCAAGGTTAAAAAGAAAAACAAAACTATTTTAGTATTCTTACCTTCGACCCTGACAACATACTGGTCAACATTTTTGTTCCCCTTCCAATTCCAATCACTACAAATCAAAGAAAGAAATATTAGGATACTCTATTATGAAAAGTCGGTTTTTAAAATACCTACATATCCTGGCCATAACTTCCTGGCATACTTAACGTAAAGTTGGGAAGAGCATATATTTAGCATAAATTGAGGACTTCCAATACTCCAACCCATTGAACTTGTCATGCAGTTAAGAAATTCTGAAGAGGGAATGTTGGGGGGTGGGGGGGGGAGGTTGTTTGGAGAGAGAGAGAGAGAGAGAGAGAGAGAGGTTTTTTTCTTTCTCAAAGTGTAAAATATGGTAGGAACCTCAACCAGGTCATTTACATAATAACAAGTCTTAGAAAAATCTTAAAGGATTCACTGGAATTTTATACGGGCATCAGTGAAAAATACATGGTACAATTAGCCATGGTATGATAGTCTTTTGACTGAGTTCATTATTAAACAAAGCAAAAGCTATCATCATAGCTAATGAACCATTTAAAGATGATTACTGCCCAGCTTTATACAATCAAGAAAACAGAATCGTTAACAAATCAACCCAGCGCAAAGAAGAACACGTGGTAAATGAGAGTCTGGAGAATGTATGCTCACAGAGACCATATATAAAGCACAACAATGGCCCACCTGACTCTTCACTGGCAAACATGACTTAACCACATGATAACACATTTCACTAGTCGAGCATCACAGGATATAATCATTTCTTCACTGAACAGTGAGCAAATGTTCATAAAAACTGAAATATTTCTCATCAATGGATACAATTTTGTAAAAGAACACAATATAACCACCACAATTCAGAATAACAAGAAGTAACAAGGAGAAATTATCAGCAAGCTGAGTTATCATGAATATTTATAGCATACCACTCGTTGAGTTTACCAATTATCAAATTCCACTTTAAATGTTTTCCATTCATTAGCTCATTTAATCCTTATAACAACCCTAAAAGGTAATGCAATTGTCCCTGTTTTATAGATAAGGAAGTTGAAATATAGACTAAGAACTTTGCCCGGCATCTCACAACTAGAATGAGATGGAGTTAAAATTCAAACCAGACTGGCTAAGAGCAGAGCTGTTCCTTTTCATCCTCCCTCCCACCTTCCTCATCCAGGCTTTCTTCCCACTGCCTGCCACCAGCCTAAATCTGCCTAAACCAGTGGTCGGCAAACTCATTAGTCAACAGAGCCAAATATCAACAGTACAACGATTGAAATTTCTTTTGAGAGCCAAATTTTTTAAACTTAAACTATATAGGTAGGTACATTGTTATTAACTTCATTAGGGTACTCCTAAGCTGGCCTTTGCTAAAAACGTCCTCAATCTGAGGGGTCGACCTCAGCGAATGTACCTCCATTCTTCTAATGCCACTTCTTCAAAATAGACTTGCCTAGGCCGAAAACCGACTTCTGCGCATGCGCCACGAAGTTTCAATCACACTGTATGGGTGCACCCACACGTGGTATTTTGTGGAAGAGCCACACTCAAGGGGCCAAAGAGCCGCATGTGGCTCGCAAGCCGCAGTTTGCCGACCACTGGCCTAAACCACTGCAAACCTGACTCCTACATCTTACACATTCCTCTACCTATTCCTGCCATTTCTGAAAACCTATATTGTACACTACAAAGCCTCCCCTACCCCAACAATCCTCAATAGGGTCCCAAAGCCTACAGTACCAACTCCTAAGCCAAGTATTCAAAGTCCACTTGGGAACCCAGCTCAAATCCCAACTCCTTCATAAAGTCTATCTCAACCCCCTTTAAGCATCCATGATAAGAGTAATATTAGTTTCAGGACTAAGATAACAACTGTCTGCCTCCGATATGCTCTGAGGAGCATAGCACTCTTCAGATGGTAGCTGCTACTGCTGAGGCAAAACTTTGTATAATAATAATAACAAAGACTCAATGCAATTTGTTCCAGTCAAGAATCTCCAAACAGTATTTCTTAAGCAGCTACGATGTGCACAGTCCCAAGAAGAAGACTTCAAATGGAATAGCACATTTTCGGACTTTGAAAAAGCTTATAATCTTATTGGGAAAATAAAACACAGACAAGGGAATTCACAAGCGCCCCCCCAAAAAAGTTGCCTGAATTAATGAGTGAATGACACTAAATAACAATATCACAGAATATGATTAAACTAGGGGCCCGTTGCACGAAGAGATTCATGCAATAGGCCTTCCCTTCCCCTGGCTGCCGGCACCGGTTTTCCTCCGGCACCCAGGACCCAGGCCTTCGCTCAGGATGGAGCCTTCAGTCTTTGCTCCACTGCTTCACCCCTACATATGCAAATTAACCATCATCTTTGTTGGGTTAATTTGCATACTCTCCTGATTGGCTGGTGAGTGTAGTGGAGGGATGGTTAATTTACATGTTTGTCTATTATTAGGTAAGATGTCAAATTGAACACAGAGAGAACCACTGCTGTAGGAGGGAAAGGAAGTTGCACTGTAAATGGCTGACAGGGCCAGAGAACACTTCATTCAAGCATTTCAAACAGGGAGGTACAGGATTTGAACACAGAGAAGAGAGGAGCATGTTCTAAAAATGCAAGGACGGGCACAGTGGGTTTATCAGTCAGAGTGCAGGGGGTCTTGGGAGCAGGCTGCATGGTAGGCTTTGGCCTGGCTGAAATGCTGAACTGATTTCTCCACTAGGTCAGTCATCCAGAATAATGACATCTGAAACAAGAAGGCATCTTAGAGTTACCCAGCTTAACCCTCTCATTTTGTACCCAAGTAAACCAAGGCCCGTAGAAGTCCGGTGACCGGTGAAAGTAGAATTTTAGGAAGATTAATCCAGAAGTGGTACGTAGAAAAATTACCTGGAGTTGAAACCCAGCCAACCATGCAGCTTTCATTCAAGGGACAGTTTACTGGACAAAAATTGTACTCAACTTTCCCCCATTAAATCGATCAAAAAAATCATATTCCAATTTCTGTGGTGTCTGTTGTGTAAGTACAGAAATAAAAAGACCTGTTCTCAGCTCAGGGAGTTAACAGAAACAAAGACCAGAATGAAGTTTTACGTCAGCAGCACAGAGAAGCAAGTGGGCAGGCTTCCCATGTGGGAGACAGCATTTCAGCTGAATCTGGGAAGGCCAGTTGATCTGAAATATGCCAAAAGGGACTGAAAATGGCATGGCTTTGTCTTATCTCTATCTTATCTGTTCTCAGTCCATATGTATTTCTTACTAAGTGACAGTTATATTAAACTTCCATTCACATCTCTTACCCAGAACTCCTCGGGCTGCACTGTCGAGAGTCCCTCCGTGCCCGATTTTCAAGGTCTGCCTTTTCCTCTTGGTTAATTCTGCAGAAGGCATTCCTGCTTCTAGGAGAGTAAATGGGAAGGAAGACCAAAGCAGATGAAGCCGCGTCTTCACAAACATGGGAGGGTGAGGGTAGAAGGAGTATTTAAAACAAATAAAAAGTGTTTTATAAACTTGACATATTTAGATTATGACAACATTACTAGCAAAAAAAAAAAAAAACGGATTTAAAAATGTATAGATACTCCCTAAATTACAGAAATTATGGTATTCCCAAATCAGTGATCTAGAAACTGGGATTCATTTTCTCATCAGGAAAAAATTAGTATTTTTTTAAAAGTGGGTAGTCCTGGAAGGTTGGGCGTTGTACCATGTACCAAAAGGAGGCCAGTTCCCCAGGGTTCAATCCCAGGTGGGGGGAATATAGGAGGCAGCCGACAGATGTTTCTCTCTCTCTCTCTCTCTCTCTCTCTCTCCTTCTTCCTTCCTCTCTCTCTAAAAACAAATCAATAAAAATATTTTCTTTAAAAAGAAGATTCCAAAAGAAAAATAAATAAAAAGAGCAACAACAACAAAAAAGAGGATGCCCACCTGGTCTATCTCATATTCTCTTGTAAAGATAAATTGAAATAATGTTATCTGGAAGTGCTTTGGAAATGGCAAAGCACTTTACCTGTAGGTAGTTGTTACTATCATGGCATATAAGAATATATTGAAAGAATACTGGCTCCTGGACTTGAAGTAAGAAAGGAGAGGAGCAGGAACAGCTGTATTGATCCACACCACCTAAGCCAGCCAAACCTTCCTTATCACCACTGACACCAAGAAGATAGAAGACACAGCAAAAGAAAATGAAAAGAGATGGGGGGGTGGGGGTGGGGGAGGAAAGGGGCCCAAACAAAGCAATAGTGGAGAAGCCAAAAAAACTGTGCTAGGTTGCTCAGACTTACCACAAAATTACCACCCTATTGAGACAGAACCATGGCTTCTGGGATACAGTCTTAGTGCCACTCTCTGAGTACGACACACCACGCTTGGAAGGGCATGGCTGTCTGCTTTCATATAAATCTGTAAGGCCTGACCTAGGCTTCCGACTCTTCTCCTTTCACTTACAACCTGTTAGGGATCTCCCATCCATGAGTTTATAGAAGCCTTTTGGGGAACTCTTTCTCTTTTCAGCTTGACATTCCTTGGAGTAGAAAGGCCTGTAAATTTACTGTCTTCCTTCTGTGTCCAAATTTACCTCTTTCAAGTTTGAAGACATACCACTCTACTATACTGGAGTTTGGTTCACCCCACTGGTACCATTCATGGATGAATATTTAGTATGGTCTTTTCTAGCCTAAAATTGTGATGTTCAGGCCTTGAAAGAGTCAAACAGACAAAGAAGAGCAGGGATTTTAGGGTGACATGAATCAATGTAAGGAAAGGCAAGGAATGTTAATACACAGAGGTCATGATCACTGATTGGGGTTGTCAAACCGGCTGGCATTAGATTATGGTGCCCTGAAATCTGTCTCTTTAAGAACCGTCCCAGGTAATTACAATAGCCAGTCAGAAATGCTTTTGGAAAGCTTTGGTCTAGCTAATATAAATACAGAATAGGCCAATCACAAGCAATACAGAAATGGAGAGTAGCAATGAGAATGTCTATATCTGAGTGAGTAGCTTCCGGCAGAAGCCACTGACACAACCAGCAATGCCCTGACACATCAGTTTTAACCAAGTTTCAAGAAGAAACTTCAGTTCTTGGAGGCAGATTAACCAGAAAGCCAGGATATGGCTTTGATCCTATCAGAACTCTGTCAAAGGAAAAGAATGGTATTCATTACCTTGAGGGTCAAAAAAAGCCTTCAAGTTTAGCTAACAAGTCGGGCCAAATGAATGCAGCAATTCTGCTGAAAGGAAACAACTCCACAAAGCTTGCCCTTGATGCAATTCCTTCTTTCAACATCTCCTTTGTCACCCATCCCTACAGGTAACAAAAGTATAAGGACAGTTTAACAAAAGAAGGAGTCGATATAAAACTGGAATTAAACATCTGCAAGAGGGTACCTATTGCCAATAAACATTTAAATCTGTAACTGTATGTTTCAACAAACAAATTCTTAGCAGGATAATTTGTTTTTGCATTTAAACGAAAGTGTGAAGTTTGCCAGGAGATACGAAACGACGTAAGACAGATAGTTCCTGCAATGGTTGAATGAAAAGACAAGCCAGGACCAAAGTCTGGAGGGCCTCACATATCTAGCTATAGTTTTACCACCAAAGTCTGCAGAAGTTACGAGGCTACCAGCTCAGTTAAGGGATGACAGTAACTTTCATCTTCACATCCCTACAGGCTAACACAGATCGGGTTTATTGAAGGCGTCCAATAAACAGCTAAGGTTCCTTGATGCCACTGTTTGAAATGAACTACTAGGCAGATGAACTGAGAGAACCTTTAGGCTTTTCAAATGTGCATATGACAAAGCAAACAAAAAGAATGTTCCTACAGAAGTGACCAAGTTATAGTTAGTGTTCCCAAAATGTGGCCCCTAGACTACTGACACCAGAATTACCTGGAGCAATCGTTTAAAAATACAGTTTCCTAAAAATACCCAATCCTTAGAATGACAAGCTCTGGGAGGGCAGGGATTAGGAATCTGTACTTGTACAAGGGATTCTAAGGACTTCTTATGCCCGCTATGTGAAAATCTCTGCATTAAACCTTGGTTAACAAAAGTAACACGTGTCTGCATTTCCAACATTATCTTCAATGCAACTTGGGAGGTATGGAGTCAGTGCTTCCTTTGGGTGGCGTTCACCGACGTGAACTGAACCGAAGGCTCCTCCAGGGTCAGATTACAGCAAACTGCTCTGCATGGCCACGTGCCGGGGTGTATTTGTGTACGCGCGGGCTTCGTTGTGTTGTGTTTCGTTCCCTTGAGAGAGACAACTGCCAACTAGGCTACAGGCGTTCGAATGCAAGCCCGAGATGCCCCAGATGTCTGTCCAGATCTAACGCAGCGAACATTCTCCCTTTCCTTTCATCTCTTGAGCCTTGAACGCGCAAGACGCCAGGGTGCTCTCTGTGGCTCCCGCTCTCCGCCTGGCCCCCACCCGGGCTGCAATACCTGCCAACAGCTTCTCCTTCAGCCGATTCAGCAGCTCGGCTGAAGTGGGCCCTTTGGGCTTGTGCACGGCGAACACGCCGCTCAGGGACAGCAGCTTCGTGGCCAAAGCGGCCTTGGAGACCCTGGCTCCGGGTCCCATCCTGGCCGCGGCCGCGACCGCAGCGGCTGCAGCGGTTCCTACAGTTTCAGGGACTGGGGCTGAGTCTGTTTCCAAAGACGACGACGATGACCACGCCGCCGCCTCAGCAGAGGCCATGCTTTTGTAGCCCCGGTCTGTTTTGTATCTGCCGTCGCACCCGGATGACGCAACAAGGAGCGCGCCCGACTCCGAAGCTGTGCTGCCGAGTGGGTGGGTCGCAAGGGCTTCTGGGAATTGTAGTCCATGGCCTTCCTGAGCTGGCTGAGAGGCGGCTGTGCCTTCCGAGGGCTGTGATGGAGTAAGTGGTTTTTCTCCTATAATCTCGTTTGCTTCTTAGAGAATGTTAGTGCGGTGCCGTAGGTGTCATTTTTAATCGCAAGAGCTAAGCTGTCGAACCCAAACACCAAGTCTGTGTATATTTTCGGCGGGAAATGTCTTCACATCCCACCTGCCCGTCGCCCTTAACTAAAACCCAGCACCCAAAAATAGAAAACTTAAAATTCTGACTTTTGCTGCGGCTTGTGAAGAACCGTGGCTCTCTAGGTTCACTGCTTCATTTAGTGTATTGTGCTCTTGGATTCGCGGCTTTAGAATTAAAATACACCTGAATGTGAACTCTATTAGAGGAACGAACCTACTCGCCTGTTCCCTGCCGTATGGTTCCTCGGTGCCTCACACACAGCAGGCACGTGAGGAATTATTTGGAAACGAATGAATGGATACAGAGTCCTCCAGCCCCCGAAAGAAACGCCTCGGCCCAGCCCGTGCTAAATCACGTGGGCTATTTTGACACCCCTCAGGCACTCTCCGCGCCCCCCCCCCAACCCTTACAAGTCATTAAGTGTAAATCTTAATAATTCCAAGATTTTAAATTCTAACTCTTCTGTGGATTGCATCCCTTTGTAACACGATGCTTAGGTATCAAACGGCATTATTGTAGTTCATAAAATGGAACTTTCCTTTCCATCTGAGGCCTCTGGGAGATAGGCGCTCCCCAACCCAATTCAGGGACATGGTTCTGGTCCTGGCCCACGGCAGAGCGGAGAACAGTTCTTCCTTTTACTTCTGCTCCAGATGCATTAAGTCATATTGTGAGTGTTGTCAGGCAGATAAGGTTTTCCTTCGTTGTTTCCCCAAGTTTCCTGACAGGCGCCCGTCCTCCTCCTCCTCCTCTTGCACATTATTAATATCTAACATCCTAAAGATGCCTCTTAGCTTCTCAGATTCACCTGTTAGGGGACTCCATTTGAAGTGCCACAAAGACATGAAAGAATAATATTTTAAAAACTCTTTGTTTCTTCCTCTGTTTTCACCATCCCCCCATTTCAATCAGACCTCCCATTAAACCTTTGGGGTGCACAACAATGCAAATGTACTTAAAGCCACGAAACCGTACACTAAAACGGGACAATTTTATGTTATGCAAATCATACCACAAAAAAGAAAGGCCGGAAAAAAAATCTCTGGGGAGTTTTTGCAGGGTGGAAAGAAGCTGAAATTCCTAAAAGGGAGTCACTCACTCTTGTGGTCTATTATAAAAGCCTAAGCTAAGTGAAAACATTATGCCTGGGCCAACGGGGAGGGGAAAGAGGCCAGAAGAGAAGAGAATTATTTCAAGAACCAGGACAGAGAAAGTGAAAGATTGTCAGGTCCCAGGGTTAGTGGATACCTGAGCCAACTTCAAGAGTTTCCAGGAAGGGGGCGTGACTTCAGATGGGATGGCTGCCCCCAGGGAGCAAGCACCCTCTAGCTTCGGGAAAGATTTCTCCCCTTGGCTTAGAAACAGAGAGCCAGGGGCTGCGCGAGGAAGTTTAAAGCAGACCTGAGCAATGATGACGTGGAGACTACAGAGCCTTTACCCAGTGTCTAGACATCAGTAAGCTCCCCTAATGCAGTCGTGACTCCGGGGTGTGGGGAGTAAGGGAGGGCAGAAGTAGGGGGGTGATGAAATTATACTTCCATTTGAATGTTCCACGAGTTCAAAGCAGAATCAGAGCTAATTTGATTAAAAGGGAAAAAAAAAGAAACGGATATTTCTTGCACATTTTATTTCTGGGATGCTAGAACAGCAGAATTTATTTCCGAACGGCAACATTTATTTCTGAGCAGCAAAATTAATTCTACTCTGCTGTCAGGTCTGTATTCTTGGCATCAGAAGCACCAGGTTCTAATTTTCTGAAGTAACCCACATCTACATTGGGCAAGCCTTGAATTTATAGGTTATCTTACTTAATATGTGTATGAGTTAGAATTCTTTGTTTGGGAGTAACAGAAATTGATTCATACCAGCTTAGGATTTTATCAGAAGGATGTTTTTAAAAGGATTTATCAGAAGTATATTGGAATATTATGCAGACTCTGGGAAGTTCTCTCTCCCTCCACATCTTCCTTTTATGCTACCCTCTTATGTCTTCTTCATTCTTCTCTTTTGATTCTAACAGGCTTTCTTTCCCCCTCACACCCCCCCCCCACTCCTCATTTCACATTCTTGGTTTAAACCATCCTGTTTTGACCCAGTTCCAAAAATATTCAAGATGAAGACACTCCTGACCACCTACAAAACATTGTGCTTCATTCATTTTATCCCTCAACCACTGTACTTTCCTCACTCCCTTTCCGGCTTGGTGGTTGTTTTTTTCCCCCCATAGCACATGTCATCTGACAGACCAAATATTTACTTATCCTGTTTAATGTATTATTTCCTCCATCAGAATGTAAGCTCTATGAGGAATTTGTGTATGCGTTTTCCATTGCTATAGCTCCAGGGCTTGGAATAGTGTCAGATATAGCACTCAATAAATAGTTGTTGAGTAAATGAGTGAATAAACATGGCAGCTCCAGCAGAAACCATGTAGATAGAAAAGTAGAGTGCTGAACACATGAAATAGTAGATGTATATTCCGAGTGCAACTTCCCTCATCTGGCTTCCAATGCTTTTATCTCCTTTTATCTGTTTGTAACTGGGGTCAAGAGAGAAGACGATTACCAAATGCTATATAATAAGACCCCAACTTTCTAGACCAACTTTCATGCTGCCCTCAATTACCCATGTATGTAGCTCCAAGGGCTGTTAACTAACGAGACTCAAAAATGATGAGAATTTCTGGTTTTATTACAAATTTGCCTCTGGCTCCTCCAGAGTTGCATTCCTGGGGCCCTTCTCTGATCCTCCTCATAGGCGTGTATGCTTGGGAAAGCGATGCTTCACAAATTCTCCAATTGTTGCTCATCTGTGCGATTTCCTGTAGATAATAGAGTCATAGAAAATAGTGCTTTATGAGAACTTGTGGGCCATGTAGTCTTAAGTCCCTCATTTTAAAACTGAAGCACAAAAATAAAGGTGTTTCTTATAAGCAAGAAGAGAATGTTGGGGATGCTCAAATCTATATCATGGACTTTCTGAACATTAAGTTCAGAAAAAGATGGGCATGTTTCATTGTGTGAAATTTGAGAGATTTGGGGGGGAAAATGCTGCCTACGCTACTGTGAAATATCTTGATAGGGAAGATAATTAAAGAAACCAGTGGTTGGTTGAATTTTTACAGAGATTAACATTAAATCCTAGACTAAATAGATGCTAAAAAACAATTTTCAAAGGCAAGTCATAGAAAACATGGTTTAGAATTAACCTAAGTGAAAAAGTTTGGGGGATTTCATCAGCATTGAGCCTCACCTGAGTGCAATAAATGGCCACCAGAACAGTTGAATGTAATCTTGGGAGCAATAACAGAATTACTCTGTCTAAAGTAGTGATTTTCAACCGTTTTCATCTCATGGCACACATAAACTAATTACTAAAATTCTGCAGCACACCAAAAAATATACTTTTTGCCAATCTGACAACAAATATATAATATTGATTCATTCACACCACCGGGCTATTGTTGTGTTGCCTGTTGTCATTTTTTAAATTTTACAATCTAAGGGGAAAAAAGGTCAGTGCCCCTGACTAAATGGTCTGGCATTGCATGTTTTAAAAATTCGTGCAGCACACTGGTTGAAAATCCCTGGTCCAGAGTGAGGGAGGTGTTATCAGACCCTGATAACATGGCTGACTTGAGGCAATACTTCATACTCCAGATCTTTTGCTGTCTCCAAGATTTCTTGTCCTCTCTCTCCTCGGTTCCATAACAAGCTGTCTGAGGAGCTATCCCTAATAAGATGTGGTGTTGCCCTAACCGGTTTGGCTCAGTGGATAGAGCCGACTAAATGGTCTGGCATTGCATGTTTTAAAAGTTCGTGCAGCACACTGGTTGAAAATCCCTGGTCCAGAGTGAGGGAGGTGTTATCAGACCCTGATAACATGGCTGACTTGAGGCAATACTTCATACTCCAGATCTTTTGCTGTCTCCAAGATTTCTTGTCCTCTCTCTCCTCGGTTCCATAACAAGCTGTCTGATGAACTATCCCTAATAAGATATGGTGTTAAATCAAATAAAACTGCCACTTCTGTAGCTTTGAATATCAGCAAAGGCTTGAATATCAGCAATTTCAATCTAATACTAATAGCTGATAATAGCTGAAGGCACCGCTTCTTTAAGAGTATTTGCGTTTTAGCAGAGGAATCCAGGAGAGAGTGGTCTAGATTAGGAAGCGGAGATCTTGTGAACAAGAAAACATTCTGATGCTTGCCAGATCACACCAGGCTCAACCTCTGTTTTCTTGGCAGCTGTTCCATTAAGCTATACGCATACCTCTTTATGGTATTGTCAACTCTTATCCGTTCAAATAAATTAATGTTCCCATCTGAGCTGACTCATTTGGCAGGGAAAGCTAGTTCACCTGCTAATGCATTAGCTGGCTCACATGACCACTCTCTCTCTAAAATAAAAAAAGCACAGCTCTCTTCCTCCTCCTCTCCTAAAAGCTCCTCCTCTCGCTCTCTTCCTCCTCCTCTGGCTCTCTTCCTCCTCCTCTCTCTCTCTTCCTCCTCCTCTCGCTCTTTCATCCTTGACTGGAATCAAACCGCCGGCCTTTCAATCCCCAGGCCAAAGCTCTATCCACTGAGCCAAACCAATCTACACTCTTCTCTCTCTCTCTTTTTTTTTTTTTAAGGCATAAGGCAGAGGGTTTTCCAGCCGTACCAAAAGGAGGGATAAAGTACTCTACTTCTCTACTTGGACACAGAGCAGGCCAAGTAAGACCCCAGAGGCTTGAAATAGTGTATAAGTTGGGGAATTATGATGTGTTCCAACCATAAAGTGAAAGAAAGGATGGAAGGAGATGAGGTTGGAGAAAGGGGTCCCAGGCTGGCCTCACATGGAAGTCATTACAAAGCCTCTCTTTCCCACACTCCCTCTTCACTCTCTTTCTCCCTTTCACCAGGTTCACCTATTTGCTTTGAAATAACCCCTCAATTGAAAATTGAAAACAATTCAGGCCTTAGTCAGGATTTTCACCTTTATCCTGAGTACAATAAGAAACCATTTGGCAGACTTAATTAAATGAGTGGTAACAGCAGGTTTTCTTTTTAAGTTTATTCTCGTTGCTGCATTGAGAATGGTCTGAGAAGGAATGGACAAGAAAGATTTGGACAGAGTCAGGTGGTGATAGGTAAGAGAGATCATGGTGAACTGAAGTGGTGGTAGCAATAAGATAGAAGGAGTATTGGACAGGTGTGGAAAGTATTTCTAAGGTAGAATTGATAGGTCTTGCTGATGGGTTGAATGATCTTTTATCCTCTCTGCATCCACCCCCTTGGGCATTTAACTTTGAAGTGTCCTCTGCCTCTGTCTCTGAACTTGACCATGTGCCTGGCTTTGGGTAATAGAATGAAGCAGAAGTGCAAGTATGGTGCTTCTAAGTCTACAACTCGGGAGGCCTTGCTCTTTCTTGTGTTTCTGTCATCTCTGTTATTAACTTAATTAGGGTACTCCTAAGGCTTAGGAAGAGCCACGCTCAAGGGGCCAAAGAGCCGCATGTGGCTCGCGAGCCGCAGTTTGCTGACCACAGACCTAGGCATTCCATGAGTGAGTTTGGGTTATTTCCCCCTCAACCAGCAGCCCAGAGGCCCTTTCAACACCCAGAAATAGATCTCCCATTGAGCCTCTGTTTATCTCTTCTGACCAGAAAAGCAGCTGGCCCTGCAGGAAAGGCTGTGGCTGCAATTAACTCCAGGAGGCCCCAGCCAGACTCCTGAGCAGCAAGAATAAAGACTGCTCAAAGGCCTTTTGGAGTCATGTAGCTAGCTCCTTGCTAGAACCATTCAGTCATCTGAGGAGTCAGTCTGTGAACTAAACACACACACACATCACCGCAAAATTCCCGATGCACTCAGCATCATTCCGTTATTCTCACAGGTGCTTCCTGATGACTCTTCATCAAATACCCACTCTACAGATAAATGCTGATGGTGTTTTGTTAAATGGGAAGTATTTAGAAAGGATGGATTGACGCAATTGTATTCCAGTACTTTGTATTTAAACTAATTTAGCTCAGTATTAGACTAACAGTAATTATGAAAATAGCAGAATCAGATGTTTTTTTAAGGCCACCTCAGGCAATAAGAGGTTGCTGTTAGAACACTCACACATCATTGCTGAACAATTACCAGGTCATTAAGAAACAGCTTCAAACAACTTCATATATATATGAAGTTTCCTATTAATAAGCAAAAAAGAAGTAGTATGCCCTCCTTCCCCCAAAGTAGGAGTTCAGGTTAAATAAATATGAAAACTTTATAGGGCAAAGAAGTTGGAAAAGAGGGGACATGATACAGAAAGACCTGAGATGATAGAGATATTTTACAATGTATAAAATAAGAGAACTTGACATTTTTTTTTAGATCCATAAGAGATCCCTGTAATTACTCCTGAGCTCTCATACATTTATTCAAAGGGCATTTTGATTCCCTACAATGTACACAATGTTATCAAGGTATATTAAGGACATTTAATAAATTTTCAAAGTAAACCAGCATTATGAATATTGAATTTTTATTAAATGGCATTAATAATATAAATGTTTATACTTTAATATAAACTAAATATATGTGATCTTCCATATTAGATAAATTGAAAAAATACAATGAGACAAACTACTCTGGGATTGGTCAAATGTTATCCAAAGTAACACAGTATGTCTGATTGTCTTTATGTTATTTATTGTTTTTATGTTATTTCATGTACCAGTGTTCATTGGTACAACATGGTTATTATGCACTTTTTCTGGGATAGGCGCGTGAACTAACTTTTATGTTGACCATTACTGCGAATAAAGTAACTTGTCAATATCAGTTTTTAAGTGGACTCTGAGGATTTGAAATATTTGAAATATTCCCATGCCTGTACACATTGTCTTCATTGATTAATCCGTGCTATCCCAAACTGGGGAAATGTCATTCTGTGGCTTCAGTTTTCTTTAAACATTTAATAATGTTCTCCACCTGAGGAAGGGTTGAAGGCTGGACCAGGAGGCAGAGGTGATGGATGTTCCCTATTACCAGGTTGAATAAAAAGCCCTTTTTAAAGCATGGGCTATGCCTGGAGGCCAGCAGAGGAGGAAGGCTCTACCCCTGTCATTTGATATCTCAAAAGTCCTGAAGGCCTCAATCTTTCCTATTACTACTTAATTGAATTTGGCAAATCATAATCTTCCTTTTAAATATTTTATAGGTTTTTAAATGTAAGATTTATTTATTTGTTTGTTTGTTTGTTTATTTTTGACCTGGAGAAGGTTTGGATACATTCCTCCTACTCTGTGATTTGGTATCTATTTTGTAATCTAAAAAAAGACAACACAAACATCTGAATGTTTTGGCCAAAGTAGAGATTAAAAATATGTTCTTATTTTTGGAGCCAAGGCATACCTGCCTAAGTTTCTTGATTATGCTGTTATGCTTGCCTCCAAATTTTCTTGATTCATGTGGTTAGCCTTAAGTTGGAAAAACAGTTCAGAAAAAGCAAAGCTTGAGTATGAAATACTAAAATTACTTTTACTATTTAACATTGAATAGCATATATTATACTTTTATTACTCTATTGACTTCATAATAATAAGAATCTCAAAAGTTCTGACCTGCACCCACAATATTCTTTGTTTCTTTGTTGTTGTTTTTTCCCTATTTTACTCTCCTACTTTGAACAAGTACTAATTAACCGCAATTGCCCTGGTCATTCTCCCCCAAAATAAAATTTACTTCTACTTCAGAGAGTT
Organism: Myotis brandtii; assembly: GCF_000412655.1. Taxonomy (NCBI): domain Eukaryota; kingdom Metazoa; phylum Chordata; class Mammalia; order Chiroptera; family Vespertilionidae; genus Myotis; species Myotis brandtii. The sequence goes on from NW_005366873.1 coordinate 1,082,393, forward strand.
TCTGAAAGGAAAGAAAATAATTCACTCTTCGTTCGGTTAACATCATACTCAATCAAACTCAGTGTTTCTGGGCCTCGATCTGTGTCTTAAACTGAACAATGGGAACTCCAAGTTCACATCTGGTTTGTGAATTGACCGGGATGCCTCAGATAAAGGCTAAACTGACTTATTTTAGTTTATCCTGCTAAAGCAGTGGTTCTCAACCTTGGCTGCACATTAGAATCACCTAGGAATCTTTTTAAAATCCTGATTTCTGGGCCTCATCCTCCGGAAATTCTGTTTCTTTGTTATGGGGTGGAGCCACAACATTAGTAACAAAGAAACAGAATTTCCGGAGGATGAGGCCCAGAAATCAGGATTTTAAAAAGATTCCTCCCAGGTGATTCTAATGTGCAGCCAAGGTTGAGAACCACTATGCTAAAGGTTCCTAGTATATCCCACCTGTAGGGGAGGAAGATGTTTTTTTTAACCCTCTTACAGTCCCTGGCTGGGTCTGAAAATTAAACTGGCAAAGACAAATTAACAGGAGAAAAGCTTACAAATTTTGTGGATTTATTTTCATGTACATGGGAGCCTTTACAAGAGAATGAAGACCCAAAGTGATGACCAGAGCAGGAAGCTTTTATACCTTTTAGACAAACACAAACAAACAATAAATTTGTGAAGACAAGACAAGACGAAGTGATTTGGGCTAGGGGTAGTGAATGATGAAGGAGTAGCGGGGGTGGGGCCAGCTTGGCTCAGTAGTTCGATTCCTGGTCAGGACACATGCCCAGGTTGCAGGCTCAATCTCCAGTGTGGGGCATGCAGAGGCAGCCAATCAATGATTCTCTTTCATCATTGATGTTTCTCTCTCTCTCTCTTATTCTCTGAAATTCATTAAAAATATACATATATATTTTTTAAAGAAGTGGCTGGGAAGATAAAGGTTAGTTTAACAAGGGTGGTTTATGTAGATTTCTCAGTCCCAAATTTCCCTGTCTGGTGATAAGAAGTCTTTTTTCTCCTGGTGCAGGGAGAGTACCTTTCACCTGGGAGATGTATCTCTTATTTTCAGGGAGAAGGGGGTGGGGGTCTGAGTGACCGTCCTTCTGCCATTCTCATATGTCAGGGTGCCATATTTGGGGATAGCATTCCTGAACCCCATCACCCCAACAAATTTATCTTTGATAGTAACTATTCCAGGGGGAACATCTCCCTGTCTGTCTGTCTCTAATATATATACTAATATTTATCGTTTTTAGAATAATATTGAGATCCTGCTATCTATATTACAAAATAAACATTCCATTTTTTTATCAGAAAGGCGGGGTATATATGCTATTAATAAAGCTGCCAGTCTGTGTAATTCATCAAATAGACAAGCAAACCCATATATGTGAAATTTTAGCCTTGATTTTAGTCCAGTGTTTAAAACAAGCCAGCTTGTTTTATTAAATATACATATCTAGTATTTACGTGTTTCTTGCTCATAACTCTATTTTCTGATGACTGTGAAGGCACATTTATTTCACACCCCAGCATGTAACAGACAGATAGGGATGCCCAGCAAGACTTTTTAGACATGGTGTCATTTTATTGAGAGCTATTTTCTTGTCTGATAAATGGCTTTGAAAGCAGGAATATAGCCTTCCCCTTTCTTCATCTCCCCCGCCTTGCAGAACTGGTCAGTGGACCTTTGTGGCCTGCCTGAAGAGAATGATAATCTGCTGGTGACTTTGCCAGCCATTCATCTTCCTCCCATCGATGGGGCTGAAGGAAGAAATCCCAAGACCAGCGGTTCTCAACCTGTGGGTCTCGACCCCTTTGGGGGTCGAACGACCCTTTCACAGGGGTCGCCTAAATACATCCTGCATATCAGATATTTACATGACGATTCATAACAGTAGCAAAATTACAGTTATGAAGTAGCAACGAAAATAATTTTATGGTTGGGGGTCACCACAACATGAGGAACTCCTCACCGCTGGTCTCCGGGGGCAGGGCCAGCCAAGCGGCACGATGCCTCAGATTCCTCCGTGAGGGATTCACGCCTGTCACCACCCCGCAGAAAATCAACCCCAGCCACTTCAGTTAGGGTGTCCCTATAAGCAGAAGATGTGTCCCTGTGAGCCAGGACGCAGCTCTGAAAATAAGAAAACGACATATGGGATTGAAATCTTAAATGTATTGTCATTCACAGTGTGGGGAACGAGTTCTCCTGAAAGCTTTCATAAAACAACATTTTCTGCCAGTAGCAGTGTTTTATCACCAGTTGTAATAACCAAGTCCTTAAATGCATGGCTTCCCTTAGAAGTCATGAACGAGCCACTTCTGATTCCTGAGTTCATAAATTGTCCAGGCTGTCTTCCTCTTCTGCCCCCATAAAGAGCGCTGAGAGCGTCGTATAGCCTTGTATTATTTCCTGAAATACGCACTGAGGCGAGGGAAAGAGCACCACTGCCACTCAACACAGTGTGGGAATGGCACCACTTGAATGTATCTTCCACGTTTGTCCCATGGTCAGAATGACTGGGAGGTTTACCGATATGTCCACACTTCATTCTTTTTTATTATCAAGAACGATAGATTAAAACTCATAAGAGACGTTGGTCTCATGGGCCTCTGGTCACTAATTGTTTCGTTCAGTGTTCACCAAGCACCTCCTGAAAACACCCCTTGTCCCAGGCAGGTGCTGAGGAGCTCTGGGGTGCATATGCTCCCATGGGTGGCCCGTGCTCCCAGACCCCACAGTGACAGGCCCAGTAGTCAGTGAGCACTTTAATCAGAGCAGGAAAGATCTAGTTGAGTATCCTAGTAGTATCCCTGGCAAGTCATATTGATATCTTGCTAACATGATTTAAGTTTTACATATTTATATTCAGAATGACCTAAACCAATGCTTCTAAAACTATGTAAAGGACCAGTTTTTTAAAAAACCCAGTCTATGTGGACTGATAGTTCTGGAGAATATAATAAAAAGGACTAGAAAAATTAAAAAAATTTAAAAATTATTATTATTACAATATGTTATTGTATATTGGTCTGTATTATTATTACTCTGTCAAATGGCTATAAAAGTGTCTGAGTGCTTACTCTTGATTTCTGTATTTATCTCACCACAGACTTATAATACACTAGAGGCCCGATGCACAAAATTCGTGTGCGGGTAGGGTCCCTTCCCCAGCTGCTGGCTGCCAGCCAGGGCTTGCTTCTTTCTGTGCTGCCCCCTGGTGGTCAGCACACATCATAGCGAACGATGGAACTCCCGGTCTCCCGGTCGAACTCCCAAGGGGACACTTTGCATATTAGTCTTTTATATATATTGATAGTTTACCTGCTGGCACTAGTCTGTAGATCAGGCTTTAAGAAACACTGATCTAACCCATAGCCTTTTGGGCTTTATATGTCCTATGTGCTTTGTGTTGCCTGAATTGCAATCAAAGCAAGACGCATGCTTTCAGAAGAGTAAAAATCCCTTGTTATTGCGTTAGTAAATATTTCACAACCCAGAGCTCATCTTTCCTTTCTTGGAGCAGAATATTATTATGGAATAGGTGTTGGCTTTGGATCCAAACAAATCCAGATTTGAATCCCAGATCTGACTTATTAGCTAGCTGTGTGACCTTTAGCAAGTTAATTAACCACCCTGAGGTCTCTCTCTCTCTCTCTCTCTCTCTCTCTCTCTCTAAAAATGGGATGGTCAAATGACTTCCTCTCAAGATTGCTATGAAGATTAAATACAATGTATAAAATGCACCTGATTGAAGTAATTGTGCAATACACAGAGCTCTCATTATTATAGCAGGTAGCTCACTAAAGTGGGAGCTCCTTTGAGGAAGGGGGGAAAAACATATCTTGCATATGCCCCAGCTCCTAGCTCAGTACCCCCAATAAATGCTTACAGTATAAAATAGAAAGGGAAGGGAAAGGGAGGTGAGGACACAAGAAGGAAGAAGAAAAAAGAAAGCAAAGGTGAGAGGCAATGCCAGCAGTGTTAAATCAAGGTTTTTCTCCCTTTAATGAGTTTCAGAAAGTGTTTCATTATAACTTGCAGAAATTGGAATGGATGCGACCTAAATTCCTTGGTTAGCTGCCAGTGAGGGTTCAAAGTAGGGTCACTGTCTTCCATTTGGCATTGGATACCTCCTCTGACTAATCCACACGGCAGTCGTTGAACAATCCATCCCTCCGCGGTCCTTATTGAGCAATAGACCCAGCATTACACTCCGTGTGCAGAGCAGGAGGCAGGAGTAGCATGACTTTGGGAATCACCTATTTAATGGGGGCGGGGGTAGGAGGTAGAAAAGATGACATAATATGATGGCATCATGAAAACTAGAAATTACCCATAGCTTTGAAAAGAGACATACTTAGCAGTTGTTTTTTTATGAATAATTTTTTTTTAAAGCTTGTCAGTGCTTGCTAATGTGTAACCAAAGTTGGGTATCATTCTTCAGAAGGCCGATCGAGTGGAGCAGAGCTTGCTTTGCAGGCAGAAGTGGCCGTGAGGGCGAAGTGAGGTTATTTATAACCGGCCACCGCTCAGGATTGCTGACGGGGACTGCAGAGTACTCTTTTGCTCTGCAGATGACGTCATTTATTTTGGCGTGCGTGCGTTCTTGGAAGGTGGTCTCTTCTCGAAGGTTGTTAACTGGCCGCAGCTCCGATAGGACATGTTATTGGTCTTTGGCCTTTTGCGATTGCAGTAATAAAACCTGTAACTGGGTATTAGTGCTCAGTGATTCATTTTAAAACGGCAACATTTTCTTCCCTCTTCTCTGTAGGGAAGGATTGCCATTGAAAGAACTACATGTTGTTCTTCCAAAGAATCATCATTTTGAATATTTCCTAGAAGTCGGTAACACAAAGTTCTTTTTCTTGCACTTACACACACACACACACACACACACACACACACAGAAAAGCTCTTCTGTGATTCTGTAAAGTACTTGGTACTTCCAGTAAGAGAAAGACTAGTTTTTACTGAAGCTAACATAAAATATTCACCTATCAGCAATACTACAACGCTCTATGCCTTGAGAATACTTAATATGGTAATTACTTCCCTGGATAGAATTGATAATGGTCGCTTTTTTCTTAATTAATTCTCTTTTATTTCTAGGCATGAGAAAAAGAAAATATGTAGGCTTACCAGGGCACTAAGGAATCGACCTCTGTTCCTACAAGGAATTCTAATTTTCTTCATGTTGAGTTTAGGAAGTTCTTTCGTTTCCCTTAACTTTGATATATTAAAAATTAATTTTTCAATTGGATAAATCTTTCCAAATTAAATTCAAGAGGGCAAGTCCCAGAAGCTGATAAATGTACAGCTACTTAATAAAGGCCTTTCCCCCCTCTGCTGCATTATACGTTTGTAAGCATCAGAATTCTGTGTGTATAATTACTAATTTACAATGTAATATCTCCTCTTGAATATCTGCATAGTTCAGCCCATTATGACAAGGTAACAGGCAGAGCCTGACATGAGAAGGATCACACCGTCCGGGCGAAAATGAATGGAATACATTTTACAGTCCTTGGATTTCCTCCTAACTCAGTGGGGCTTTGATTCCTGGTTTAAATTTATAAGATTAATTATCAGCCTCGTTGCAATAAAAATACGCTCATTTTCCAAGTGGCGATACTCTAATTAAGAATTGAGAAAGAAATTACTGTAGCACAGTGGAACGTGGAGCCTTAAGAGCTTTCAAAGACTCACCAGTATAAACAATTGGTCATTTAGGGCCGATGATGGATCTCCTTTTGTTCTGGCAAGATATGAGAGAGAACGATCACTCCTATAGTTATCTTCCTTTTCAGTGACACACAGAGATGGAGATTAGGACCTATCTTGGCATGTATACACACATTCATAGTGAGTCATTTATGAAAACCTTGCAGCAGAATCTGGCTCTATGTTGAAACTGTGATGAGTCCCAGCTGGGTCCCTTAAATCACCTAAGCAAGCAGTGTCCTATGTTTAACAGCATCTCCCAATTTTTTAATAATATCTGGAGACTTAGATCACACCCTCTGGATAGGTCTCCAGTGACCCTCTCATGACCTTTGGTCCTGATTTAAGCCTTCAAAAATGAGACACATTCAAGATGATTTCACATTGTTAATCACGAGATCCAAACTATTTCTCTCCGTCTCTTCGTTGCATTCTACGTCTCCGAGACGTGCGTGGTTCTTTCATTGTCCTAATAAGCTGAAATACCACAAAAGGTATATCATGCTTTTGTTCCTTTATAATCTCTGCATGCAAGTCCCTGGGAGAATGAAGTTGCAGGCTTTTGTGCTTCTCTCCGAGGCTGACTGCCCCACATCCCTTCAGTTATAGGTGCTACTGCCCTTTTATGCCCCCTCATTCCCTATCAAAGTTTTCTTTGGATCCTCATTCATACTAAGGTTCAAATAACTGATAACCAAATACTAAGGTTCAAATAACTGATAGCAATCTAAAGCATTGGTTCTCACCCCAGGGTGCACATCCGAATCGCATGGGGATTAAAGATTTACATCATTGAATTCTATTTCAGACTTCATGAATCAAAATCGCTAAGCATAGAAACCAGGAATTTTTATTTCTTAAAAGCCCATACACATTTCCGATTAAGAATTACTGACCTTCCATTGAATCTGCATTTTAATAGGTTCAAAATCTGCAACTAAAGCCACTATGATCAACTGAAGAATGTTAAGCAGCTATGAAAGAGAACTGCAGAAAGCCAAGATTTCCCAGGACATTAGTGGGTGGAGGGCTTTGGCTCCAAGTCCCTTGCCTGTAGCAACTACATTTTTTTAAACAATATTAAAAATCTTATGAAGTTTTTTCTGTCTGAAAGCCACATGTTCTTTACAAAAAAGATGAAAAAAAATATAAAGAAAAATTAAACTATAAGAACCGTTAACATTTTGGCCTGTTTTCTTCCATTTTTAGGCAATTATTTTTTTCAATTACAGTTTACACCTGATAGTACTTTGTATTAGTTTTAGGTGTACACTTAGTGGTTAGACTTTACAGAGGGATCATACAATACTTCAGGTACCCACCTGGCACCATATACATAGTTATACCTATGTATACATAGTTATACAAAGCAATTATTTTTGTTTTATATTTATTTTTATAAAATTGGCCTTATCTTTTTATGTATTTTTTTCTACCAGTAAACATTCATTTTGTCCTATGAATGTAAGGTCTATATCTCATTCTCTCTCTCACACACACACACACATAGGCACGCGTGCGCGCACGCGCACATACACACACACACACACACACACACACGCAGTGCCTCTAATGTTTAATGTGCTCAGTAAACATGCACAGACTGAGTGAATTTGGTGACCCAGTTTTGGACTCCTTTCTGGGCATCTGCAGAAACCCAGTAACAAGGATTATAATGATTTATATTCCTTGCTTTTTCAGTTAGCTTCAAAAGATTATATTTTTAGGATAATTATGTAAAAAATATAAAATAGAATTATTAAATACAATTTGAGTAGCTCTTTGCTCTTTCAGAATAACTCAATAGCGATTTTTAAATTAAACAAAAATCTGTCTTCTAAGAAATAAGGCTTCTGCTTTTATCTTATTTCTTCCAAACAGTATCACTTCCAATGCCCTTCAGCAGCTACAACACTCAGGATTAAGTTTGGTTGCATACATCAGAAATCCCAAATGACAGTGGCTTAAACAAGAAGAAGCCCAGAGATATAGAGTCTAGAGCCAGCATGGTGGTTCCATGGTCTATCAGAGACTGCAGCTCCTTTCTCTCTGCACTACCATCTTTTGTGTATAGCATCTCTCCTTAATGTCTACTCATAATCAAATATGATTGTTGGAGTACCACCTTTTACATCCATATTCCAGTCAAGAAAGCAAAAGGAAAGAGGAAAGGGGACAAGACAGAGCATGTTGGCCCAATTAGTGTCCTTTAGCCAGCAGTCCCAGAAGACACCCCCATCAATTTCTGTTACATCTCAAATGAGCCCTAGCGTTAAGGGAAGCTGGGCAGTGTGGTCATGTGCAATTAGGAATGTAATCAGGGTTTTGTTAATAAGAAAAAAATGAACAACAGATATTTCCCAGACAGCCAGCAGGCTCTTCTTTCACAGCAAAGTCACTTATGTCATTTAACTGTTAAGATGCTTTTGGCTACAAATAACAAAATACCTAACTCTAAGTGGCTTCAACAGTAAATTTTCTCTTACACACTAAGTCAGGGTGGTTCAGAGTTGGTTCAGAAGTTCAAAGATGTTATCAAGGCCCAGGCACCTTTTATCTTTCCTCTATGCCATTCTTAAGATATTAACAGTACCTTTGTTTATGGACAAAAGATGACTGCCTCATGCCTCACATTATAACATCCATACATTGGAAGGGACAAGTTCTCATTTGTACCCTTCAGGGAAGAAACCTTACAGTTGGTTCATTGGGCATCACTGCCCATGTTTAAGCCAATCATTAGTAAGAGTAATGGAATTAAAATAATTGGTTTAGAATGATAAGTCAGAGATTTCCTCCTGGGGCTGAATATGTTAGAAGGTAAATTCTTGGACAAAACTAGGGCCCTGCCACCAAGGAAGAATGGAGGTACAGTCAGCAGGGCAGTGGGAAGAACGGCTGTGGAGGGATCACGTGTGTGTCTGTCACACTGATTCTGTTTTATAGAACACAGTGATTTACAACTGTTCTCCTGAGTAAAACATCCTTAGGAAATTCCCTGATACCTCATTCATTACTTCAGCAGCATTTTCTTTCAAAAGGGCAAAATACAAGCCTGAGATCAGACAATGAATCATTAAACATTAACACACAGTCGTAGACTTCTGTTTCTATGATGGTAGAAAAATAAGAGGAAAGTTACCTTTTGATGAATGGTATCGGTACTCATTATGTGTTAGATTTTTAACATTACAATGGCACTGGGGAAAAGTAGATTTAAAAAAAGTTCCAATTATTCTAAAATTAAAATAGTATAAAATAATTTGCAATTCTCCCACATAAGTGAAAATACATTTTCATTGGTGGTTCCACTTAAACTGCTAAGGACATTATCTGGTCAATATAAAGTTATCCTCTATCCCTCCACGCCCCCCAATAATAACATTGTTTCTGTGCCTCACCCTTTGACCCAAATAAACCAACCCAGCCTTGGGTGTAGAAGATTTGAATTTTCTTAGCTCTAAGAAAAAAATATTTGACCTGAATTCTCAAAATCTAGGTCCATAGGGGTTTGAGACCTAGTTTATCCTAGATTATGGAAAGGGGTGAACCCACATGGAAGAATTAAGATCCTTGAGACGGAGTAGGGTGGGAGGGCATGGTGGCAAGTTCTACAAGGTATGCGATCCACTCCCACCCAGCCCTCTGCAAGTGTCTGGTCATTTGATGGAATAGCAGCATGCATGCCTCTATGGAGACTGACCCTCTAGCACTGTGGCTTGTAGAGCATGCTCTGGCCAATAGATTTCTGTGGTGGCATTCTTGGAGCACACCCCAAACACTGGTGCTTGGCGGTAGATCACATAGTTGAAGAAACATCATGAAGGATGGCAAAGATGAAGTCAGGGCCCTCCTTACTTTTCTAGAATCAAGTAAGTTCTTGGATTCTCATGATACAATGGGAACAGGGAGAGGGGTCTCTACATAAAAAAGACTGGTGGTGGTTATCCTATATTCATTCTTTGTTACTAACACAACAGCTATAATATCGAAGACACTGTACCTGCCTTAAAACCATCATTTCTTAGTCTTTCTCATATGTGTGACCAATGAGTATAAAAGGAAGTCAGGAAGCACTTTAGAAAGAGTTTCTTTGCTCTCTGGACTTTCCCTTCTTCCTGCCGGATATAAAGAAATTACGTTGGAGATCCAGCCGCCATCTTTTAACCTGGAGGATGGAAATTGCTCATTAAAGATTGCAAAGCAGAAATATAGGAAGTGCCTTGGTTCCTGGTGACTTCCTAGAACAGCGGTTCTCAACCTGTGGGTTGCGACCCCTTTGGGGGGCGAACGACCCTTTCACAGGGGTTGCCTAAGACCATCAGAAAACACATATATAATTATATATTGTTTTTGTGATTAATCACTATGCTTTAATTAAGTTCAATTTGTAAAAATGAAAATAAATCCCGCATATCAGATATTTACTTGACGATTCATAACAGTAGCAAAATTACAGTTATGAAGTAGGAACGAAAATAATTTTATGGTTGGGGCCACCACAACATGAGGAACTGTATTAAAGGGTCGCAGCATTAGGAAGGTTGAGAACCACTGTCCTAGAGCCGTGGTCGGCAAACTGCGGCTCGCGAGCCACATGTGGCTCTTTGGCCCCTTGAGTGTGGCTCTTCGTAAGCCTTAGGAGTACCCTAATTAAGTTAATAACAATGTACCTACCTATATAGCTTAAGTTTAAAAAATTTGGCTCTCAAAAGAAATTTCAATCGTTGTGCTGTTGATATTTGGCTCTGTTGGCTTATGAGTTTGCCAACCACTGTTAGAGCATCCATACCAGCGTAGGTCTGCCTCCCTCAGAATTCTACGTGAGAAATGAATCTTTATCTACTTTAGCTTTGTAGTTGGGTCTCCTTGGCAGAAACATTAACCTCCGAACCATATAACTATCACAACAACCTTGGAGCTGTTGTTATGACTAACCCCATTTGTTTCACATGATTGGAGACTGATAAATTGTAGAGTCAGAATTCAAACACTGTTTTGTCTAGCTCTAAAGCACATGTTTTAATTATCAAGCTATCTGGTAAATCGGGCTGGTACGGACAAGGTTAGACAGGTGTGGGGTGGGAGGGAAGCAGTACAGAGATCAGAGCAAGAACCAGGTAACCAGAAACCAGTGGGAAGGACCCTCGGAGGTTGTGTGTGTGTGTGTGTGTGTGTGTGCGCGCGCGCGCGCGCGCGTGCACACTAACAAAGGCCCAAGAAATATAATCACTCTGATGAGTGATGCTCCATCTGCTTTTTAGCCTCGATCCTTGCACTTGAAGTATTTCTGAGCTTGAAACCTGAAGCCAAAATTAGAAGTATGCCTAGGACTTAGTCGACTAATTGAGTTCATGTAGATGCCAATCCTGATAAGTCAAATCCCAGAGAAGAAATTTTGATTCAAATTAACTAGCTTAATTGTCTGTGAAATCCAAATTCACCAAATAATTGCAAGTTAATCCTTTCATTTAATGCTGAGTAGATCCCCCTACGCCCACCCTGATTGGAAATGTGCTATTTGTATCCTTGGCGTTCTTGCCTCTGGGTAACAGGTATGACTTCTTCCACCCAGTGTGGAGTACAAATGTCAGGGGACATTTGGCAATGTTTGGGGACATTCTGGGTTGTCACAACTGGGCGACGTTACCAGTATCTAGTGGGTAGAGGCTGTGGGTGCTGCTAAATATTTTGCAATGCACAGGACACTGCCCTACAACAAAGAATTAGGCCACAACATGAATAGTACTGGTACTGAGAAACCATGCTCTAATCAAACAGTTCCTAGTGAAAGGAGAATTAGGCACTTTAACCTGTTCATGACAGTCCAATCAATTATTTCAGGCTCCAAAGAAGTAATATCAAATGAAGCATGTAATTGATCATACTTTATTTCACTTTTTCCATTGTAGTTGCAGCCAAAAAGTTAGCTGATAGGCATCTAAAATCCTTCATCCTTTCTGTTGCAAGTCTCTGTGTTTACTGGAAGGTCATTAAGCTGCTTTGCTTTTGAAGTCCATTTATTACTTCTAAATCCAGTGCAGTCTATTTAGTCTTTCTTAATGCTGTCTGGTGAAACATTAATGAGGAGCTCACGCATAGTCATAGAATTTGTCTGATTACCTCATTAATTTTTAATGAGTTTGCTGCTTACACTTCAGGATAACATAACAGGAATTGGATAATGTAATTCTTTCAGGGTGGAGTGCCCCTAAATTTGGTTCTACATTATTAATCATGAAGGCTGAGGACATTAAAGAGGCTTTTGCCCATAAATTTGCCTAAATCTTTGACTGCATAATTTCATCTGTATGTTGTTCCCAGAAATTTCTTTTAATCAATTATTGTGGCTGAAAACATCCAATTTTCTTCAGAGTGAAGTCTTCAGAATTCAAAATCTGAGAAACTGAGCTTCATCGTAGGATTGAAACTTGAGCCCACCGTTAAGAAGCATTATGATCACATCAGTTTTCTTAAGAAGAAAAGTCCATCGTTATTTTAAATATCAACGTGTGGCTTCTAGAATCCAGAAAACATCTTTAATTCAATCTATTTCTGTACCTCAATCATCTAAGTTTATTATGCATTGTTTTAAAATTCTCATCTTATGGATTTGGAGCATAAAATGTCATTAACATGCTCCTAGTGTTGCAGCTATTGAAGAATCGAAGTCCCAGGGTAGCAGTGATTATAAGATTACTCAGCCAGTAAAAGTTTATTTTACAATTGGAAACATCTCAGTACAATAAAGATTGAATTAGTTGTTCTAGTCGATAAACCTAGAACTTCTGCATCCCAGCCCTTTTCTGAGAGGGTGGCAACAAGTCCTTTCCAACAGAGCCAGAAGAGTCATGAAGTTCAGACTGTTACGAAGACTCCCATACAATCCGGACTCTGCCCGTCCTAACTACCCCAGGCCAAAAGATAACCACAAGCTAATTTCTGCCCAGGGGTGGGAGCTATAAACCAATTCAGGCTGTGCTCCTGTGTTTAGCATCGAATCAGTACAGGAATATGATGAGGGTGTCCAACACTTCCCAGCCTCGGTGAATCCAGCCATCATTTCTCTCAGCCAAAACCAACTGGTCCGACTGCAAGCTGGAGTAATAAAGGTGCAGTGGGTGCTTCGTGCACCACTTTGCTGGGTGGCTTTAGTAGAATCGCAACAAATAAGGCAGTTGAGCATGTCATGCAGATCAACGGGTGCCAGGGGCCTAACTAGTCATACCCTTTTGCTGCATCGATTGCAAAAATAGACCCAGAAGTCAAGTGGTGATCTAAATATGGAACTTATTGCTATAATGCTGGACTAGAATCTGGAAAAGTCAGACTTCCTGCTCTCCTTTCCTGAGATGCGCCCCGAGGGAGGGCCCTCTGCAGAGAAGGGCTTGACCTTGTGCTTGTCACCTGAGGTGAGGAATGTGTGTGTCCTGTGGGCAGGCTGGTTGAGAAAAGATGGATGCCAACAGCTTAACACACTTCTAGAAATCTCACCATGGGAAGAAGCCAGCAAAAGCGTGGGGGCAGAAGCTTCCATTAATGCCTCCAAGATCCTGGAAGTTCCTACCTTATGAGTCAAGGCTGGGAAGCCAGGAGGAGAGAGCATGATCCCTACCTACCCAAACATCTCATTGCTTTGCCACAAGGGACTTCGTTTTTCAGTTTTTAGTAGTCAGGCTTTAAGTATGGAAACAGAAATAGTCTTTGTCCTCAAAACAGACTTTGCTTTTAAGATCATTTGAAATATACTATTGAATTGAAGGTTCAGACAGTATTGGGAAAAATATTCCAACACCATCAACCTGTGCTTTTTTTTAGAGATGACTTGGTTATGCTAACTTGAATTATTGGGTAAATCTGCACCGTCTCTTGCCTTTGGTGACAAGGTTAAGGTTAGACTTGGAAATAATCAGGTGGTAAAGGAAGCTTGGAAATCATTTTGAACAGGGGTCCTCAACTCTGGCTGCACGTGAGAATCACCTGAGGAGCTTTGAAGAAAACGTGACTAGCAGCCCCCATCCCCAGAGGCTCTGATCGGATGGATCTAAAGTGCGGCTCAGACATCAGTATTTGCAGAGTCCCCGGCAGGGCCTCCAAATGTGTAGACGGGTCTCTCCTTCTGACAGATGCAGCCCCAAGCCGAGGGCTGTGCTCCGGCTGTGCTCTGCCCCCCACTCCTCAGCAGGGCCTTTTGATATATATGTGTGTGTATAAATGGCACATGTGTGCACAGAGGCCCTGCTCCTGGGGCCCTATCCATAGGTGTAGAAAGTAAAGCCCTGAGATGGGAAGTCTGGAAATAGAAGAGCAACTGGATTGAGTAGAGCCACAAAAGGATGAATTAGAAGCAACAAACCAGGGTTTGGGAAGGTGGGTGTTTGACCTCAGAGACTTCGCTGGCTGGGTCTCCGTGCCCTGTTTCCTAAAAAGTATAATGGGAGTGTTGAGTCTCTGTTCTAGCTCTCGGGAGCTCGAGAGCTGGTTTTGTTCCATCTAACCCAAGTACTACTGTGGGGAGGGTATTAGGTTAAGAACTGGTTTTCTAGTTCCAGAAGACGTGGTAAAAGCGGTTTTTCCTCCCTAAATATGTATGGCCTGATAGCCAGAGACCTTATATCCACAAAGCAAAGATAAAGCAAAGCAAGCTTTGTTATTAACTCTCGTCTTCCCAAGACCCAGTGGGGAAGGAAGGAGAGGATCCCTGACCCAAGGCGGGGAGGGGCTGTGGGAGATGGAGCGTGGGGGTAAGGAGTACAGAATCTCACCACTCCTGGCAGGATTTGGGGGCTTGCTCATATAGGGCTGTTCTACTTCTTCAGGGTTCCTGGGGAAACTGGCTCCTTCTTTGGCTCAAGGAGACTGTAAACAGAACTTCATTCCCGTGGCCGATCTTAGTAAGCATAGAACTGGAAATTGGACTGTGGCTTTATCAGTGGTTCTCAAATTTTAGCATGCGGAAGAATGACTTAAAGGGAGTGTTAAAACCCAGATTGCTGACCTTCCAACCCCAGAGTTTCTGATTATTTGGTCTAAGATGGAACCTGAGAATTTGCTATTTATACCGGCCTGGGGACCGCACTTTGAGAACTGCTGCTTTAGGCAATCTGGGAGCCACTCCGGTTTCCCTCTTATAAGGCAGTTGCGATATCTTTAGGCTACTTATGTCCTGAAAACTTCGGAATCCATTTGTATTTTTTGTGAAAGATATGTCTGCACTTTAGATTTCATCAGGATTAATACACAGTGTTGTTAGCCAAAAATAAATTTGTCACTCCATTAAGCTACAAATACAAAAGGGAAAAAAAAATCTCACAAAAGTTGACCTTTAATTTGATAGATTAATATCACAGATAAAGATCACATTGAGATTTGTGTCTGCATGTCTTCTTTGATAGTTTGAAACGTTCCATATGGTGACTATTAGTATATATATGCCCTTTTCTGCACTTGTAGTCAGGAGACATTTTAACTTTTTGCATTGTGAATAATGCCTCAATGAACATATTTAAGTATAATTATTTTTCCCCAGCATTTTGGATTGCAAACACAGCTACTGTCATACTGAGTGAAATTGTACTTCGTGCATACACCGTGTTAACCTGGGTTCTCCGGAGAAACAGAACCAATGGGATAGAAAAGGAGGTTTATTATCAGGAATTGGCTTTTGCAATAATGGAGACTGAGAATTCCCACAGTCTGCCATCTGCAAGTTGAAGACCCATGGTGTAATTCAATCAGCATATGAAGGCTTGGGAACCAGGAGAGCTGATGATGTCACTCCCAGTCTGAGGGCAGGGGAAGATGAATGACATATCCCAGCTCAAGCAATGACTCACGGGAAAAAGGTGCACATTCCTCCTTCTTCTGACTTTTGTTCTGTTGGGTCCTCAGCAGATTGCATGATGCCCAGCCATGCTGGGAGGGCCAGCTACTTTACTCAGTCCACCAATTCAAATGCTCATCTTATCCAAAATCACTCTCATAGACATACCCAGGAATAATGGTTAACCAGATATCTGGGCATCTCCTGATCTAGGCAGAGGACACAAAATAACTATCACATGCACATTTAAAAAAATTCTCTTCTAAGCAAATGGTTCTCACCATCCTCCAGCGTCCAGTCCTGGAGCCTTGTTTGATTGTGACTACACTACATAGTTATTCATTCAAATAGTATTTATTGAGCATCTACTGTACTTCAGTGCTAGATGCTGGGGATAAAGTGGTGCCCAAAAACAATAATGTCCCCTAATTTTATGGAACTTACCAAAGATAAGAGAAAAAGAGAGAGAGAGAAAGAGAGAGAGAGAGAGAGAGAGAGTTATTGGGATCAAATAATTGCAAACCATAATACCTGCTGTGAAGGAACAAATGAAGTGCTGAGTGGTCACCAAGGAAGGTCTCCCCAAGAAGTCATTTCAGCTGAAACTGAGGATAGGAAGTACCCAGCCATGCTGCTATAGATAGAACATCCCAAATAAAGGAACTGCATATGTGAAGGCCCTGTGGTGAGCAACAGTTGCAGGCAGAGAATCTGAAGGAAGAACAGTGCAGAAAGAGAGGCAGGATTTAGTAGTAAAATGCTCTGTAAGCCATTGGAAAAATTAAAAAATGGGCTATTATTTTCAGTGAAATTGATGGGTTTTAAGCAGGGGAGATATGTAATCAAATTTTTGTTTTAAGATCACTTTTGCTGAGTGCAGAATGGATTAGAGGAGGAAGTATGGAAGTGGGGAGACCAATTAGAAAATCATTGTGGTGTCCAGGCAAATGACGGTGAAAATTGGACTAAGGGGGTGTATGGAGATGGTGAGTAAAGGACAGCTGATGAGTAAAGGAAATGTATTTGGCGGTAAACTCTTGGGATTTCCTGATATGTGGGGATGAGTGAGTGAAGGAAAGGGAGGAATCAAGGATGACTCAGATTTCTGGCTTGAAAAATGGAGGGAGTAGTTATATAATTTATAGGCCTGGGTGGGACTTGGAAAGTCAGGAAAAGATTGTCCATGAGGCAAATGAAGTGGCTATTCCAGAGTGGTTTTCCAGGCGCCCCCTCCAAGGAAGCCTGCCAGAGGGAGATGTGGGAACAACACCCAGTGTTCCCCTCCTACCTCCATGATCTCTTTCCTTTGGAATTCTCCCGCAAATCAGGATACAGGCTACAATAGTCTCCCCAGTTACCTCTCACGACCACACATACCCCCGTCTACTTTTTCTTGCTACTTCTGTAGCTCTTAGAGATTTTGCTGTTAAGTACAAAGGGAAAACAGACAGATATTAAGAACTGTAAAGTTCCAACTCCTGGTTCCCTTCCTCCATTCAGTCATGGTAAATGGAAGTCCAGATGAGTCCTGTACTTTGAGATTTTACTAACTTCTCCATCTTAAACCCTCTTGTCTTTGAACTTCCTCTTGGACATCAGCCCTGGGTCTGATAGACTGTTTCCTCCTGGAATATATATGTATATGTTTTAATTGATTTCAGAGGAAGGAAGAGGGAGAGAGAGAGAGAGAAACATCAATGATGAGAGAGAATCATTAATCATTGATTGGCTGCCTCCTGCATGCCTCCTACTGGGGATGGAGCCCACCACACGGGCATGTGCCCTGACAGTGAATTTAACTGTGACCACTTGGTTCATAGATTGACGCTCAACCACTGAGCCACACCAGTCAATCTTCTCTCTTCTTGAATATGTGTATTATTTCCTGGGGTTGCCATAACACGTTGGCACAAACTGGGTGGCTTTACACAAAGGAAACTTATTCTCTCACAGTTCTCAAGACTAGAAGTCCCAACTTATGATGTTGGCAGGGCCATGTTCCCCACAAAGTCTCTAGGGCAGGACCGTTCCTTGCCTCTTCCAGCGTCTGAGAGCCCAGGTGTTCACTGACTAGAGATACCATCACTCCAATCTAGCCTCCATCTTCACATGGTGGTCTTCCCTCTGCGTCTGTCTGTGTCCAAATTTCTTTCTCTCTTATACCATAAAGCACCAGTTATATTGGATGAAGGACCTGCCCTATTCCAACGTGGCCTCATTTTAACTTAACTAATTATATCTGCAATGACCCTATTTCCAAGTGAGATCACATTTTGAGGGACTGGAAGGCCAGAGCTTCAACATCTTTTTGGGAGGGACACAATTCAACCCATAACAATTGTGCAATTTGCATTTCTTTTCATTACAGACCATGTGACATCTATCTTTAGAATTTTTCTACCTGCCACCATAGCAGACCATGGTGGACTGGTGCCATCCTGGCCTGGTGGCCTCAGAAACTTCATGGGGTTCCAGAGGTGATACACCTATATAGCTTATCTCACCGTGTCATATATAATTAGTGTACCTGCTTATAATTTTTAAAATAGTTTTATTGATTTCAGAGAGGAAGGGAGAGGGAGAGAGATAGAAACATCAATGATGAGAGAGAATCATTGATCGGCTGCTTCCTACATGCCCCACACTGGGGATCAAGCCCGCAACTTGGGCATATGCCCTGACCAAGAATCCAACTGTGACCTCCTGGTTCATAGGTCAACGCTTAACCACTGAGCCATGCCGGCTGGGCCATGCTCATAATTTTTAATATGAAAAAAATCATTGGACATGCTGAATGTTTGTGTCAGTCTGATCAGTGAATGTTTTCCATGTAGGCAGACTACATGAGACATCAAGTCATTAGACACTTGTTTGGAAAGAATGGAATAAGCTGGAGGTGTGGGGGTGGGAGACAGATTTATAATTTGGTGGCTTCCACCCAGGACTACATTAAGAAGGCAATTAGAAGGGCCCCATCTGTGACCAGTGCTTAGATGGCACTGCTAGTCTTGTCTCTGACAAGTGATTTCTACATCCTTGGCTGACCAAACTTTCCCCTGTCCCAATTATTTAGATACACATTAATATTTTCAATCTGATTAATGCCTATTCTTACTGTCTTGGGAACCATTTGGTCCTGTTAGGTACTTACTAATCTCTGCTCTGATCCATTAGGAATCCATTCATAGTTTAACTCTGAGAAGGCAACTTCATCTCCATGATGTGGAGGGAAGCAGTGACAGCCACACTAAAGAGACTTTGTTTTTCTTCGGTTCCCTTGCCTTCAAAAGAGCAAAGAGAGGAGTATTCTGATGGATCAGAGGGAAAGGCGGTAGAGGCCCCAGGAAGGGGGCTACCTTGTTGGGAAAGTACACTACAAACTCTCAGGAATGTGGGGAGATGATAGAAAAACGCTAAGGAAATGAGAGACAAATGAGAATAAAATCCAACCTCGACTTGTAATTTTCTCCTTGAGCCAATTCTAACAGTATCCTCTGACTTTCACATCTCAGCTAGTGAAAACTGAGATGGCAATGGTTTTTTTCCCCTTGTAAATCTGGGCTCAATTTGAGACAGAATATTAATGGCAAAAGGCTCAATATCTCATTACCAATCCCCCAGGGCATGTAGTCCCCAGAAAAAGATAAATATTTGAATAGAAGATGATAATATGTATGATAATTTGTAGTCATCATTCCACATGCATTTTAATTGAGTCTTTTATTTTAAACTACTGCTTCCGAGTGAGATTTGTGGTAATTATATACATATATATTTTTTGAATTCTGAACTCAGGATTTGAGGATCATTAAGCCCAAACACGCCTTTGAAAAAGACAGCCTCCTTATTGATTTGCCCAGGAGAGGCAAAAAACAATGTCTAGATTCTTTCCCTTTTTTCTTTCAGTTCGTTGAGTAAATATAGATTGAAGCTTATACCAGTTTTTCCTCAAAATTTTGCTTGAAGGTGAACTTGAGGTCACCTTAATAGCTATCAAACACTTATTGTCTTGGAAAACTTTCCCCACTTTCCTGTTTGAAATTCTTTGGGGGAGCCTTGACCTCCTTCTGACTTCTAATTAGCTTTTCTTCAATAACAAGGGTTCAATGGGAAGTGAAGAGTCAGAGAGGTTGCCTGAGGCACGCAGGTTGCAGAAATAATGGTTCTATTCCTCTGAAGCAATTCCAGGGATTAATATTGTTGTCTTTAAAGTATTTTGGGCCTTGGCCAGTTTGCTCAGTGGTTAGAGTGTTGGCCAGGGTCATGGGTTTGATTCCTTATCTAGAACACATACTTTGGTTGCAGGTTCCTCAGCCCTGGTAGGGGCGTGTGCGGGAGGCAACCACTTGATGTATCTCTCTCACATTGATGCTTCTCTCTCTCTCCTTCCTCATCTCTCCTTTTCACCCTCTAGAAAGCCATGGGAAAAATATCCTCAGGTGAGGATTAAAAACAAAAAGAGCAGAGGGAACCAAACCTCCCAAAGAAGGTATTGATATATAGGAGCAGACACAATTCCTAGGTGGGTCATTG
Source organism: Myotis brandtii (assembly GCF_000412655.1). Classification (NCBI taxonomy): domain Eukaryota; kingdom Metazoa; phylum Chordata; class Mammalia; order Chiroptera; family Vespertilionidae; genus Myotis; species Myotis brandtii. Next base: position 1,102,465 of record NW_005366873.1, read on the forward strand.
GTGGATGTCTGTGGACCCATGCACCTGCAGGCTCACGGATTTGTCTTTATTAAAGACAGTTCTCACAAGATGAGTCATTCTTACATGGACTCTCATAGACAGCTTGTTAGAGGGCCCTCCAGATCCCTGCGGTCAGTGCATCCCGGAGCTGAGTACTTTTCCATTAGCTGGGGAAATGTTCCTCCAGTGGAAAGGGAATCTTCCACTCACTTGGACATGGGGTAAGGGTGACTGGCAGAAGATGCTCTGTCTCAGAAGTCTCCATTCCAAAAGAAGTTCTTTTCTCTATTTCACATTGTTCAAAAACCCAGTCAAGTAACTTTGAAAAAAATAGTCTGTTCTCAAAGGTAAATTTATTTATCTGTTGATTCATTCAACAGATATTTGCATGGTATCAGTGTGTATGTGCCAAGAAAAGATACTAGGTTTAAAGTATAACTATAATTCTCATAGCGCTCATATTCTAGTGACTAAGATGAATAACAAGCAAAGAAAGACACAGGGAAACTCAATAGTTTCCAATAATGATGGGTTTTTAAAAAGAGAGAGAGAGGAATAGGATAATTAGAGGGAAACTGGGGAAGAAAACTTTATATATGTAGGGCTTCCCTGAGGAGGTGATGTTTTATGCTATAACTGGAAAGATGAGAAGGAGGTGGTTATAAGTGAAGGAAGAGTCTTGATAGGGGCTATTAAGAGCAAAGATCTTGAAGCCAGAAAGAGCAGAAATGAAATTTTTAGAACATAAAAAGAACACCCGGCATGTCTGACCAAATGTTAGATGAGAATAGAGAAGTCGATGGGAGTTTTACTGTGGGAGACCGGGAAACCTGAAGACTGCAGCCCAGAGTTTGGACTTTTCTAAGGCAATTGGGGGATTTCAAGCATGTGAGTCACATGGTTTGACTGAAAGCTGGTCTGTTCAATGAATTTATTCAGTGACCAAAACCTTGTTTTTTTAAAGTCATTTATAATGTTTAGAGCAACACATAATGGATTTTACCAGCCTATTTTCGCAGCATCTCAAATTGAGTACACTAGTTATAACAGCTTGTGAAGATTACTGTGATGTTTTTTATTACTGGTTCTGTGTTTTTTATATTTTTATTTGTTTATAAGGGAACGTTTGTTTAGAGCATCACAGAGGTAAAAAAAAAAAAAAAAAGTGAGCCAGTTGGGCTGTGTGGGCTCAGGAAATAAGTTACAGAGGCAAAAGAAGGACTCTTGGAGATTAGGAGAGAGAAAGGCAAAAGTAGCTGTGCTTGGAGGGCGAGGAGGGGAGGAAAGGCACGGATGGGTGTGCTCCAGAGGGGGAAAGTGTGCGGACTGATCTGTTTTGTCTCCATAGCATGATGTTAAGGAATGGTCAGATAACTAGCCACTCTGGATTATAGAGTGGTTTAGTCTCCTATGAATACATTTAATATCAAAAATCAACTCTAAACAACACCTTAACATTTCAATTAGAAATTTTTATATTCTTACTGTTTTCTAATTCTTTTTAATGTCATTTTTAAAGCATAATTTTCTGTGTTTTAATATTTTAGCACTTTTAAGATACTGTCTCCATATTTTCAAGTAACAAATCAATGTTTGTTATTTTTAGCTATTCATAACTCTAATTTATTATGAGATAGGATTGTTCTTGTCACTTTCTGGTTCATTCTTTAATTTAGCCTATTTAGAAATTTTTAACCCTTTTAAAAATTCTTTCTTTACAATTTCATGTTTATAGTTAAGGTATCTCAAGTGTGAAGTATTAATCATACAGAACATTATGCTAACTCCTTCCAGGAATTCTTTCCACTAATTTGAGTAATTTTCATTTTTCAGATTGAAAAAAAGACTTTCTGCAAACTGCTACCCAGTTTATGTATACTGTTTTTCCTAGTTAGAAATAAAAAAATTAGCATTTAATACATGACAAGATTATATAATCTATTCCTCGTTTGTTTGGGATCCTCTTTAATTTAATGTTAATTTTATGTTTGGAAAGTAAGAATATTGAATAAATTTTAAAAACACATATTTTGATAAATCAATAAATTCGATACATTTATTTAAACTTGTTCACTTGGTAAATTGTCATCGGATGAATTGAATTTCTGTAAACTAGCATTTTTCAAATTGATTTTCAGGCAATTCACCCAAAAGTGATTCAACTTCCATTAAAGAAGAAAGAACACTGGCATAAATGTAGAAAATGTATATTGAATGCAAATCTCTACCTTTTGAGTAAAGCACAACCTGCTTAGAGAAATCAATTGTTACTTTTTAAAGCTTCCAATCATCAAAGTTACAGAAAATCTTGAAGTTCACTCTCAACCAGGCATCTCTTTGTATGTAGTTTTATCAAACCTATAAAATGTCATTATTTTCTGCTAGACTTTTAGGGCAGACCTTTCAAATGCTTACCTTTCATAAATAATTCTTTACCAGGATGAAAACTCAATTACTAAGGAGGACAGACAGCTTCAATACAACAGAGACATACATTTGTTAGTGCTTCTCATTAAATGTCTTCCTGGATTGTTTTCTCCAATAAAGTTCCTGGTATTCTACCGGATGAGTACCCAACATGATGTTACAATTGTGGGATTTTATGATTTAAAAGTAATTTAAAAAATCAATCCCCTTTGCCATTTACTCTAAAAGACACTCACTCACTTTGTATTGTTTTAAAATGTGGTCAAATGGGGAAAAAAAAAAAAGCTTTCCTTGGCCCCCAGCATCCTCCAAGTCAGAGGTTATACCTTCCTCTCACTCAAGTTCCATTTTATGAGAATGGCAACTATTTTTGATATGTCTTTGCTTTTCCCCCCTTTTTTTCTCTCTCTCCCTTTCTGAAACAATGCTACAAAGCTGCTTTTGAATTTTTGTCCACCTTCTATTCCGCCTCTTGCTCAAATACTTCTATATTTTCTTACTTTTGTCTTTATTTCACTTTTTTACACCGTCCAGCAGGCAGTGTAAAAATTAAAATGAGTGTATTGTTAAAAGTATGAGCAATATCAATTCTACAGAAAAAGCAAATGTGCTTGAAATCCCAGCGTCCCTTCCCATCTCAAGATAAAGCAGAATAACAAACATCTGAGTTAGAGATACTTTTGCTTAGAAGACAAACATTTCCTCTAAATGGATGACTTCAAATTTCTCATTATTGTTTTTACAATACGATGTGGGCAAAACCGGGTTTTTGTTGTTGTGTTGTTGTTTAATGAATGAGTATACTGGTTCAGTGGTAGGCATGCTAAACAATGGCCTCCCTAAGGATGTCCATGCCCCGATTCCCAGAACCTGTGAATTTGAATCTTATATGGCAAAGGGATTTTGCAGGTGTGATTAAGTTAAGGCGTCTGGGATGGGGAGATTCTTTTGGATTATCTAGGTGGGCCCAAGGTAATCACAGGGATCCTTGGGAGAGGAAAACCAAACTCCAAAAGGAGATTCGTGATGATGAAAGCAGAGGTTGGAGTGATGGCATTTCTGGAAGGGGGTCGTGAGCCAAGGAATGCAAATGGCTTTTAGTAACTGGAAAAGTCAAGGAAGAGGATCTCCCCTCCCCCAGGGCCTCCAGAAGGAATGCAGCCCTGTTGACCTGTTAGTTACTTCTGACCTCCAGACTGTGAGATAATAACTTTGTGGTTTCGAGCCTTAGAAAACTAATACCACTGGAATGCAAAAGGGACTTTCAAATTGGAATTCTTTTAAATGGGCAATATCTCTTTTAAAAAATAGTTTTACCTTTTTTTTTTTATGACATAACATCAGCTCCTCCATAGTTATTCCTTATTATTTCTCTTCCTTTTGGGAATTTTGGCTCCCAAGAGAAACAGTACAATCTTCGGACAGCTGAGCAGAGTTAGGTAAACTCTGAAAAACTTCCCAAGCACTGGCCCAGAGCTCAAGTATGTAAAAGGCCCAAGGCCTCAGGTAATGGTGGACGTGAGGACTCAGATTATGTCATTAGGCTGCTTTCTCTCCTCATCTCTCAAGCCAGCTGTCTTTCCTGTGTCAGGCATAAGGCCACAGAGCTCCAAGACACATCCATTTATTTAGCTTCAGAGGAAGGCATATCCTGAGGAAGGAGAACTCAGGAGAACTGTGGCAGAAAGGTCAGAAGGACTCTGATTGACCAGCTTGGACCAAACGCTGAGGCCAGGGAGTTGCCATGCTCTGATTGGCTAGTCGGGGAGATGTGCCTACATTACCCCTGTGGCAGGAAGTTGGGTCAGCCCAACAAAAGGGAGAGTTAAAACATTAACTCTCAGAGAAAAAGGGAGAGTTAAAACATTAATTATCAATGAAGATCAGAGATTTTTTTTAAAGCCATGTAATTATGGGAGGGGGAGAGACAGGGAGAAGAGAGTAGGAGGCCTTGAATTTTTATAACTTCTAGTTCTTAGATGCAATTCTTCATGAGACCTAGCTACATTACCTGCCCTTGCTTTCCACAGGATACTCTGCTAGGCTTCCAATAAACTCTGCCCTTTCCTTAAGTTAAGAGTATTTATATCCTTGGCATTCAAATGATTCCTGATGAAGAAAGATCAAAGTAATGCATCCTTAATGAACTAATGTACAAGGTAATGTTTTATTGACAGTACAGCCATGCCTTGTTTAGTGATGAGGATATGTTCTGTGAAATGCATCATAAGGTGATTTGGTCATTGTGCAAGCACCATATAGTGCACTTCCAAAAACTTGGATGGTACAGCCTACTAGTGAGTTTCAACCCATGGACGCCTGCTCTGGCCCTTGGTCCCTGTCTTGAGCTCTTTCCTGGTCCCACAAATTTATTCTCCCAGTTCGTGTGGAGATAAAGAGAAACAGAGGGAAGGGAAGGGAGTTTGTGTGCACGAGTGTGTACATGTGCATGTGTGGGAGGGCAGAGGACGAGGGCTTCTGGCTTCCCCATTCCCACGGGCAGCTGGCTGAGCCCCTATTTAAACCACCCAGAACTAGCAGAAAATTCAACATCATAGTAGTCAAGGCCAGCCTTTTATTTCAGCATTGCAAACCTTTTGCTTTTAATCCATTATAATCCTATGGGACCACCGGTTTGTGTGCACGAGTGTGTACATGTGCATGTATGGATGAGCAGAGGACGGGAGCTTCTGGCCTCCCCATTCCCCAGGCAGCTGGCTGAGCCTCTATTTAAACCACCCAGAACTAGCAGAAAATTCAACATCATAGTAGTCAAGGCCAGCCTTTTATTTCAGCATTGCAAACCTTTTGCTTTTAATCCATTATAATCCTATGGGACCACCAGCGTATATGTGGCTGCCACTGACCAAAATGTCATAAGGCGGTGCATGACTGTAGCGGGATACAGATACCTTTGGCGGGATCCTTTCTCCAGTAATAGCCCCCTGGTTTTCTTTGGGGCAACACTCTCAGTACCTGCGTTTTGGATGGGCCTGGCCAAACGGAAGTTCCGGGGTGGGACATGTGACTCAGGCCTTGCCAATCATTATATTCCACCCCCTTGGCCATAGTTCTGGGTTGGGCAGGTGATTGAAGGCTGGGGATTTTTGTGGTAACTGCTGAAAGAGATTCTTTCTGCTGAACTTGGAGCTATGTGAGGATATAAGACAGTGATGGCGAACCTTTTGAGCTCGGCGTGTCAGCATTTTGAAAAACCCTAACTTAACTCTGGTGCCGTGTCACATATAGAAATTTTTTGATATTTGCAACCATAGTAAAACAAAGACTTATATTTTTGATATTTATTTTATATATTTAAATGCCATTTAACAAAGACAAATCAGCCAAAAAAATGAGTTCGCGTGTCACCTCTGACACGCGTGTCATAGGTTCGCCATCACTGATATAAGAGCTGGTGGGATCCATCTTACCAGCATGAAGAAAAAGCCTGCCTGAGAATGAAGGACAGTAGGTGATTAAAGGAAGGAGGTAAGACCCCTGAACTGATGATATAGTTTGAGCATTTGGATGTAGCTGTGCCTAATTGACTCCTTGACTTGTCCACTATGCAAAGAACCACCCCCCTCTTTTTTACTTATATTAGGCAGAGTTAGGTTTGAGTTATTTACCACAGAAAAAGTTCTTATCTATATTATAACATATAGGGTGTCCCATAAATGTATACATACATTTTGAATAATTATAAAGGCAGCGTTCATGAAAATAAATTTCATTTTCAAAATTGAGCTATCAGCTGTTAAAATGTGTATCCATTTTTGGGGGGACACCCTGTATTTTGCAGCCATTATCTCGGTTACATTTGCATCAGTTATTTATTGCTGTGCCACAAACCACCCCTAGACTTAGTGTCTTAAATCAACAATGAGTTTTTTATTTTTATAATTTTGTGGGCTTGATGGGTGAGTCTTCTGTGGCTCTCAGTTAGGCTCACCCATGCAAGTGCATTCCATGTGGTTGTCCACCCTCACGGAGGCTAACCTGAGCTTCTTCCCATGGCAGCCTCATGGCAGTTTCAAGGGCAAACCCCAACATACAAAGCATGCCAAGCTTCTGCGTGCATCACGTGTGTGGGCGTCCCATTGGCCAACGCAAATCTTATGACCAAGACCAGACTCACTGTGAGGGGGCCAAGATAAGCATGGCTATCAGGATGATTCATTAATAGGACATTAATGCAGCAATTTTCCAAACCTTTGCAAAGTTCAAAGTGCTTTCAGGTACATTAGCTTATTTGAGCACCACAAGAACCCATGAAAATCATTATTATCTCAGTCAGGGTCCAGTTAGGAGATAGAAATACCATGAGAAATTCCAACAGGAAGAGTGTCATATAAAGAATTAACTGGTAATAGGGAATTAGCATCTAGGAGGAAACATAAGAGAACTTTGAAGAATAACCAGGGGGTCAGGGAGAGTACCCAAGAAAAGAATAAACTTGGAAGATAGGCTGGGATTCAGACCTCCTGGTAGGGTTGGGGAGTGATGCCTGTTGCCCACTGGATGGTGGAGAAGTTTGCTGAGTTCCTCCAGGCTAGAGCTGGTTACCAGCCGGTGGGCTGAGGCTGGTGAGCCAGGAACCATGGGCCTCTCCCCACAGTACCAGCAAAGCTTGCAGGAATCTGAGTGCCTCTAGTGGTCCTGCATGCATGCATGCCATTGGCAGCCATGCCATAGGAGCAAGAAGAAAAGACTAATTACTGGAACCAGGGAAAGGAGCCCCTGTCCCTTCATTGTCCCTACCGCACTCTCTACTGACAACGTTTTACATCGTGCCAGCCGGCAAAGGAGAAGCATTCATGTTGCGATACTGCATCCAGCTCTAGCATCACAAAGCATGGCCATGAAGGATGGATTTGGAGCTGAAACATAATAATAAATTGATGACTGACATGATTATCTCTGTTTTACAAGTGAGAAAACAGTGGTTCACAGAGGTTGAAGGATGTGCCTCATGTCACCTGCTAACAAGAGGCAGAGTCTCAGGTGCTCAGAAACTCAGATCCGAATGCTCCTTTCTGCTCCTCTAGCTGTGGTAGTTTGGGTAGACAGGAGAGACGTGGGCCTGAATTCTAACATTGACTCACGGTGGGGCCTTGGCCAACTCACTTACTTACTCTGAGCCTCAGTCTTCTCAGCTGTAAAGCCAGGGTAATAGTCCCCACCTCACAGGAGGAGAAGAGAATTGAACGAGGTAATGGTCTATGAAACACTATGTAAACTGTGGCAGATTCTACAAAGGTGAGGTAGCGTTGTTAAGGATTGTACAGACTCTCCATTTACTGCTTACCCACTGCAAATTTTGATTAATTCCTTAGCACCTCATAGCGTATGAAGAATGGCCTGTATTACGTGGAGTTGCTGCCGCTCAGGCAGCAAACGGGGTAAATTCTAAAACCAGCAGGAAACGCAGAGCACGTGGGCATAGTCTGGTGTGGGGGATATTGATAGAGCTCTTTGTACCAGTAATCTCTGATTCGCAATTATTTTTGCCAAATATTTCTTTCAAGTCATTTTGGGAAATGGCTCACTGCCTTTTTCTATTTCATTAAATCTAAGAACCTCATTAAGTCAAACTATCAGTGCTGCATTGTCAGCAGGCAGAAACTGGAGAAAATCCTCCTTCAGTGTTTGATCATGAAACCCTTTCTAACAAACCCAAGACAAACACATTTCCCTCCTACTGCCTATTCATGCGAGATTAACTATTGTGTCTGTTCACAATATTCAATCATCATTTCTCACCCATTTACTAGTAAGGCCTGCTTGCATGAATTAGGAAATGGAGACCAGCAGGCTCCAGTGTGGCTTTCCACGTTCTCGTCACTAGAAATATGGCTTAATAAAATGCAATTAGGACATTGACACAATTTATATTTAAGAAAAGAAGCAGCTAATACTCTCTCCCTCCAACATAAAGAAAAAGATAGTAGGGCCCGGCCAGCATGGCTCAGTGGTTGAGCATTGACCTGTGAACCAAGAGTTCACGGTTCAATTCCCCATCAGGGCACATATCCGAGTTGTGAGCTCGATCCCCAGTGGGGGGCATGCAGGAGGCAGCCAGTCAATGATTCTCTCTCATCATTGATGTTTGTATCTCTCTCTCTCTCCCTTCCTCTCTGAAATCAATAAAAATATATATATATTTTTAAGATAGTAGGGCAAATTAAAATGTATTTTTTACTCTTCAGTACCCAGTCCAGGCTGTTCCTATTTTTTATTGTTCTACATTACATCAGTCCTGCCTAACACACACCTGTACTTCTTGCTTTTCCTGGCTACATTGATGGTCCCCACTAATAAACAGTCGAATGTGTTTGATGAGAAAAACACAATTTCAGATGCTCATTGCAATTTATGAAAATGTTCTTTTCCACATGGTTTTCAGAGAAATATTACTTCACTAAAGTTGGACCACTCTCCTAGTATCTGAGTGCCAAATTTGGTGTCCAGGGCACAGAGGCACACGACAAATATTTGTTGAATGTAGGCCTTTGGATTCATATCATGGCCTGCTTCACCCATGAAGGAGCCTTATAAGGACTCATGAGGTGGTCCTAAACTTTGCAGGTGGTGTTTCAAATGGACTGGTGTAGTGCTATAATGCTGAATCAAGATTTTCTTTTTTTAGAAACAACCTTCCTCCCTCATTATAGAAGTGATAAGTGGTCATCACAATTTCTTTAAATAAAAAATAAATAAAGAAGATAAAAATTACCCACATACTCAAATTCCAGATGTAATCACTTTTAATGTTTTGGTTTATTTTCTTTCCAATTTCTTTCTCTCTTTCTCTCTCTCTCTCTCTCCACCCACACCCCTTTCTTTCTCTGTCTCTCTGGTTAGGATCATGCAATACTCAGTTTTGCATTTAGCTTTCTCACATAATGTATTTTGATTATTTGTCATATAGTCCTTGAAAATTAAATTTTAATGAATTTGTGATATTTCATGCCTGTATGTGTGTGTGTATGTTCCTAAGTGTGTCTATACACAGATACAGACACACATGCACACACACACAGCTAAACTTACCACTCACTGTAATAAGAGAGAGACATGCTGGTCAGCCACAGTCTCCTCAAGCAGAACAGACTAATACTTTTATAGAGGGTTTGGGGAAGTGTGAAGTTCAGGGATTGGCAGGTCTTCGGGGGCGAATGTAGGTTGACATCAACTCTAGCAATGTGGTTATTCTAGTGAGATTGCTGTTAACTTGTTGGCACTGAGAAACATGTTTATTGGACTAACTCCATTCCTGACTGGCTGACTTTGGGACGTAAGAAACTGTCAGTTATTGATTGGTTTGCTAAGCATATTCACTGAAAGGAGTTGCATTGATTGATAGAAAGGATTTAAAGTTGGTCTAGTGATACTTGTTACCATGATCACAGAACAACCAACAATTTCCTAGGAATATGAGAAATGTTTGCACTCTCAATACCATTCTTATTAATCGTTCTCCCATGGAAGGATAACTGGATTATTTACAATTTTCCTATTGTTATCAATAATGCTGTAGTGACTATCCTCACTGATCTTTGAGCTCATTTCTGATTATTTTCTTAGGAAAGATTCCTAGAAGTGGATTGTTGAGTCAACAGAGGATTTTTGTTTAATTTTATAAAAGTAATACAAGTTCATTGCAGAACATTTAGGAAATGTAGATGCATTAAAAAAAGAAAATTAAAATCATCTATAAGCCACCCCCCGTTTAATGTTTAGTGCTTATCCTTCTGGTCTACTTTCTGTACTTCTGGGCACCTACACAAGTAAACACCTTTGTACCTGGGGGTACCTTTTTCAGTTTGCTTTCTTCCCCTAATTAATTGCCATGAACTCTTTTCTTGTCATATAGTCTCATTTAATGGCTGAATAATAATGTGTTCATTTATATCTGTATGTTTAACTTTTTTCTGTTGTTGGATATCCAGGTCTCCTTTCCTTTTTTTTTTGTTCATGTTTGTGTGCCTATCTTCCTGCTTTTAAAATTTTTTTTCTTTTTTTTTTGTGTGTTCATGTTTGTGTGCCTATCTTCCTGCTTTTAAAATGATTTTATTATAATTTGAATTATTATATTATTTTTAAGTGCTATTGTAAGTAATGACTGATTGCACATATTTGTACCTAAATGTTTGCACATTCTTATGTTTGTAGTATTAGGATAGATTCATGGAATTTGAATTTCTGGGTTAAGGAGTAGGGCAAACTTTTAAGACTTTTGGTAAACATGCTGTAAAAATAGTCTCCAGTGAGGTTTTAAAATTTAGGCTACCACCAGTAGAACATGTGAATGTTCATTTTGCTTCACCCTTGAAATACTTTTTGTTTCAATATTTTTCTGCTCTTTGCCAGTTTTATAGAAAGAATTATTATCACATTGCTATACTAATTTGTATTTCATGGAGGTTTTTCTATCAACTTTTTGTTCAAAAACTATGCTCCTTTTTGTAGGCAGGCTTATATTTTCATATATGATTGCTAAAACATTTTATATAAATATATTCACCCTTGTAGCATCTCAGATATCTTATAATTTGCTTTATGTTTTATTTTTAGTATTTACAATCTCCTTACAATGGGAAATTTCAAATTTATTATATTCTGTATATGACATAGGCAGAATAATATAATGAACCCCTATGAATTCATTAGCAGTTTCAATGATTATCATGGTCCATCTTATGTAAAACTAGAAGGTAGCATCTATTTTGCGGGGTTATTTATTCAAAAACTGAATGAGATCAGGTGCGTTAAGGGTGGTATGGCCTTAGACCAGGGGTGGGCAAACTTTTTGACTCGAGGGCCACAATGGGTTCTTAAACTGGACCGGAGGGCCGGAACAAAAGCATGGATGGAGTGTTTGTGTGAACTAATATAAATTCAAAGTAAACATCATTAAAAAAAAGGGTACGGTTTTTTTTTTTTTAGTTTTATTCATTCCAAACGGGCCGGATCCTTCAGGGTGGTATGGCCTTAGACGCTGGAGGCGACAAATTGATGAGATAAAGCCTATGATAACACCTAATGCCATACTTGGTCCACTGTAGACGCTCAATGCTGCTTTTCTTTCCTCCTGAGAAAACATTAAAGGGCACTTTATAGGTAAAAACAAAATAAGTCTTTACTGAGCCTCTGCTATCACGGACCTTTGGAGAGTTACTTCACCTCTTTACGTTGCAGTTTCCTCATCTGTAAAGTGGGGATAATAATAATAACAATCTCAGAGAGTTGTTTATGTGACGTGCCTGGAATAATGCTGTGCTTAGTAAGTGTTGGCAGTTCCTCCTGTTTTGTAGTTATTTTTATTTGATCAAGACACTGCATTAAACACCTAGGATGGTTTCTACCACTGCCATCAAGAAAAGTGTGGTCCTCAACCCCCGAATGGGGCCATGTGCATGCCATCCTTTTATGTTGTTAGGAAGGTTTTCTTTGACGACCAACAATGACAGGTAAAGGATCAGGATACATAAAGGCCCGAGGTACCCAATGCACCAGGGAAGCCAAGCTTGGTGCTTTCCCTGCACTCTCTTTGCCACACATTATATTTGGGCCTTAGTTGAGGGAGTTCCTGGGTCTTGCAATACTCACAGCTCCAGGAGAGAAAAGTGAGGGAGGATTATTCCTCTTATTCCGAAGGGGGCCTCCGAAGGTGCATCAATACAATTAGTGTAAAGGCAACAAAACTAGACTAATTAAGTGTCGTGAACAGCGGGGGGAGTAGGAACGGAGTGAATCGTGATTGCATCTGAGACAGGATCGCGGCCCAGCTGCTTAATTCTGCCTTGGCTTTCTTGGCATAAAAATTTCTAGTGTCAACGAGCTGGCACATCAACACCCAACATCATTAGTTAATATTGACTAAGTGTTCAAAGTCTGTTGGGTACTGCAGAGCAAGAACAATCCCTAGCATTGAGAAGAAAACAGGACTGAGAAAAAAGGCCACTCACTATCTTTTCATGTCCATTTCCCGCAGGAAGGAGAAGCATGAGAAGCTGTGGGATTTACTTAGAGCAGCAGTTCTCAACCTGTGGGTCGCGACCCCTTTGGCGGTCGAACGACCCTTTCACAGGGGTCGCCTAAGACCATCCAGCA
>NW_005366873.1:1116102-1124458 GCF_000412655.1 Myotis brandtii
ATCACAAAATGACCCCAGGTCCTCAGCCTCCAAGGCCTTCGACAGTCTGGCCTCTGCTCTCCTTCCCAACCTCTCAACTCCCCTCCTTCCCTTGTCCACCAGTGGCATCTCACTGGCCTTCCTTCGTGCCTCCAGTGCTCCGGCTGTCACGAGTCTTTCACCCTTCCTCATCCTTCTCCCAGACGGCTCTCTCCTGCCCCATCTCCACCTTGCACCTCCACCAACCCTCACTCATCCTGTGGGTCCGGCTTAAATATGCGTTTTCTGGCACTCAGATCAAACGCTGCTACAGCATCTCCTGGCATGTGCTTTGTAGTCCCCACTGCTCCAGTAGGGATTCATTTCCTGTCTGTCTCCTCTCTCCGAGCCCTTGTCCTCATCTGTAAGACAGGGTGTGTCCCATGTGGGGCTGTTAGGAGGACAGAAGAAAATAACGCAAGCAAAGAGCATGGCACATAGTAGGCTCTCCAACCATGTGGGCTCCTGTCCCGTGAAAAGAACAGAAATGCCGGGGGCCGGGTTGCCTTGTCCTTTGCTGAGAGGTGCTGGCATGAGGTCGCTGCTGAAGTTGCTCTGGCTCCCGGGAGGTGGTGAGCAGTTGCTGCCCAGCTGAAGCTGCTCGGAAAAAGCCCACGAGCATCTCTTCCGTTCACGGGTGAGCAGACCTGCGCACACAGCAGCACACGGTGCCGATGTGGGTCAGCAAACCCTAGCTCGCTGCTCATGTTGAGGCCAAACAGGATGAACCGCAAGCTGCGTCATTAAACAAAAGCCATTACAAACAAATAAGCAAACGTACACACACACACACACACACACACACACTCACTCACACACACACACACACACACACACACACACACGAGTATGATGTCATGAGTAGGTCTTGACAGTCTTGGAAATGGATTAGCCATTACATTAAACCTACAAACAAACCATGTCATGTTGGGTCCTTGCAAGGAGAGAGAGGTTGTATGTTTGTGTCTGTGTCTGTCTGCTTTGTCTATCTCTGCATACATGTGTGTGCACATGTATGAGTGTGTGTGTGTGTGTGTGTGTGTGTGGGAGGTTGTATGTATGTGTCTGTGTCTGTGTGTCTGTCTGCTGTGTCTCTCTCTGTGTACATGTGTGTGCACATGTATGAGTCTGTGTGTGTGTGTGTGTGTGTGTGTGTGTGTGTGTAGCAGGGCTCTGAGATGCCCTAGAATAGTCATTTTCGCAGACCCACAGGGCCAGCCATCCTTGAAATGTCCGATCTTCCTCATGCCTCCTGCAGAGGCTCTACAGATGACAAGAGGCTGTCAGACTGAATTAGTGACTCTGTTAACCCAGTTTCCGTGGCTAAATGACTGGGACAAAAGATCTCTGGAGTTTCTTACATCCTGGCAGGCTTTTCTAAAATATTTATGACCGGGAGGCAACATGGTAAGCCTGTGGGTTTGGAGAGCTGCGCCCAAGGCCCCGGGGGGAGCTGCCACTGGCCAGCCCGGTGATCTGGGGGCTGTCTCTCTTACTGTCTCTTCGTCTCCTCTCTTTATCTGCAAAAAGTAGCTCGAGAAGCCCTGCCTACCTCATAGGGTGATGGCACGGAGCCACGGTGTAATCAGTATCTCAGCCCCTGGAAAAACGACAGGCAAACAACTGGGATTGTTTTTCAAATATTGTTCCAATCTATCTTCCTTACCCTGGAAGGCTTTTGGAAGGCTCTCTAAGAGCCTGTGACCTAGTAATCAACTCGTATTTATTTGTGGGGAAGCTTCTGTAAATCAAAGGCATCGGAAGGGACTGGGCCGCGGAAAGCATTTCCGCTCACTGGGAAAATGAGCTTCAGGCCCAGCAAGGGGAGCTGGAGGCCGAGGACATTCAGGCCCGTGGACCTCCCTCGGTGCCCACGTTGGTTCAGGCACAATGACCGTTTGAAGTCTCCACGCCACCCTCCAGCCGGCAGTCAAGTCCAGCAGGGGAGTGGCCTGCGGTTGTTTGCAGGGATTTGGGTTATTTTTACACTCCCGTTTCCCTGGTCCCTGTAAGCATGGTACTTCCATGGAATAGTTGACGTGGTCGTGTCCAGAAATAAAGTCCCCTTTGCCGCTACTGCAAGGAAGGGAAGATGGGTTGACAGGGAAATGTGCGAGCAAAGGAGGCCTTTGTCTTGTCTCTGAAACAGAGCCTTCTGTGGTGCCTCCCGGAGGCCTGTCTGATGCCCTACATACACAGTCACCAGCGCACTGCCTGCCCAGCAATGTGCTCAGTGGTTGAGCGTCAACCTATGAACCAGGAGGTCACGGTTCAATTCCTGGCCAGGGCCTATGTCCAGGTGGCAGGCTCGATCCCCAGTGGGGGCAAGCAGGGGGCAGCTGATCAATGATTCTCTCTCATCATTGATGTTTCTCTCTCCCTCCCTCTCCCTTCCTCTCTGAGATCAATAAGAATCTACCAGTATATTAAAAAAAAATACAGACACCTGACCCCACTCTAGGGCCAAGGTACCAATATTCCAGATCTACAGGCTGAGAGGTACAGTGACAGTTCGTTAAGGTAGACCTGACTTTGAACTCAGGCAGCCAGAGTCTTCGCTGTCTGCACAAGGCCAGGAAACCTCAGGCAGCCCCGATCATAGAATGACCTGGTCTTAGTGTAGCATCAGACAACTGAAGAGCTCTCATGAAATTGGGCTTCAAGTGTCTCCAAGAAACCCAGAAAATCCTTTCTTCCCCATTTTACCTCTAGGGAAGGGGCGTAGGCAACTGTGTTTTTATCAAGCCCCTTGGGTCATTCAGTTGCCCAATGAGGCCCAAGCAACAGTGGATGGGAGCTTTCCCTCGGACCTTCAGTGCTCAAAGGACCCTTGGCAATGGCTTGGTGAAGTCCAGGGCTCGGCCTGCAGGGCTCCGGGATGACTGACACTTGACCTCCTGCAAGCCAGTGTCCTTGAAATGTTCACCCCACACCGGGTGTGGGGTGGGAAAGACTTTTCCTCCACTGTCTGCAACGAATCTGCTCTTGACCCTAACTTGCAAACTTTGCTCTGCAACCATGTGTTGTTTGATTCCATTTGTAGGAACAGCCAGGAATAGACAACCCTGTAAAGACAGGGGGCAGATTTATGGCTGGGGGTCGGGGTGGGGGAATTGAGGGGGACAGCTAAGGGGACTTGGGGTTTCTTTTCCAGGCAGTGAAAAGGTCCTCACATTGATTGTGGAGATGGTCGCACAGCTGAACTGCCTGAAAGCATTGAACTGTACACTTCAAGCGGGTGAATTACATCTTAAGGAAAATGTTTTTTAAAAAACCAAGCTTTACTCTGGAAAACCCAAACCCTGCAGTTAACCACACCCACTGCTCCTTATGAGGCAGTTGAGCAACCATCTGTTGATACTGGGGGGAGAGAAGGCCACTGCCCAGAGACTCAGCAAATCTTGTGTGGGCCCAGGTATCTGTGTTTTAGGCAAGTGCCTCTGGTGATTCTCATGTAGTTGTGTGATTTGAAGTGTACTCATGTGGTGTGATTCTAGGCATGAAAGAATGTTCATATGATAATGTCAAGGTAAAGCAGATAAGAAAAAATTATGTAGACCTCACAGATTTAAAAAATATACACCAATGCATATAATGCTAAAAATACATAAAAATGTCGGTAGTGATCAAAGGGTTGTGGATGATTTCATTTTACTTTTAAATACTTTCTGGCTTTTCAAGAAAAGTTGATATTCGGGGGGGCGGGCAGGGGCACCTTAAGCTCTCTGGCCTCAATTTCTTCAGAATTCTAATTATTTTGATATCTGATAAGCAAATCTGCACCTGGCTGTTAATAACTTGTTAGGTCTCTAAGGGTGTTATTGAAACGGGCTTTCAGAGAGAGGCAAGATGAGCAGTTCTGCCTTTCAGTCAATCACCAATAGCGATTTTCTAATTTGCAGAAGAAAACATCAGCGATAGACATTTCTAAAATTAAATTTATTTTTCCATAACATTTCCCTTGATGTTTGCTACCAACGTCTCAACTAGAATCTTATGGAGTGAGCATTAGAATTAGTGGAGAGCTTTACAAATAGGCAAATGCCGCTGCCTCATCTTCTAAAGATTCTGATTTAATTGGTCTTTTGTGGATTCTGGGCAGCGATAGCTTTATTTACGTTTTAAATGATTCTCATCTACAGCCCAGATTGAGAACCACTGACCTAGTATATCTTGATTAAACTTAAGATTCTATATTCAGTTATTTTGTTGTTAAAAGCTTAGTATATCTACATTTCTTAGGAGTTCAGAAGGAGCATCAGGGTTCCTAACTTCCTTACTCATGGAATCAATTTGAAAACTTAGGCTGGAACTCACTTCCTGGGCAGTGAGGGGCCTGGTGGGAAAGAGACTGTTTGGAGACATCTCCCTCTAGTGGCAACACGTGGTAATTGCTTAGCCATCTGGGTTCGCCCTTCCCATTGGCTGTTTCTCTGAAACACAGCCCAAAGGCTGCTCTGACCTTTGGTTGGCAGCGCCTCCCACAGAGCCTGTATCCCTTTCAGCCAATGACTGGCTGGGCGTGGGCCTGCCCTTTGAAAGCTCCTTTGCGGGTGGCCCTTCCTGACATGTTTGCCCCCTTCTGACATGTCAGCAATAGATCTGGAACCAGGACAATTTGCAGACTCGTTCTTAATGGTCAGGAGTAACAGTTGTAGATAAAAGCTGTGGAGTTGCTTATTGACATTGGCATTGCTGACCCGAGCTAGAATTATTCCTGTAATTTTATAGGAAATAAAAAAATCATGTCAATAGTTATAGGTATGGGAAGAAGGGCAAGAATAAATATTTAGCAAAACAAACTCTTAAGAAGATTCAGGTTAGCTTTTTCCCTTGTGTGGGGCAGAAGTCCAAGGTAGGTGGGGTAGAAAGGCAGTGATGGAGCCTGGACTGCAATATCAGGTCGGGGTTAGTGCAAGGAGCTGATCACAGAAACAAGTCAAATCCTTAATACGAGGCCCAGTGCCGAATGTCAGAGCAGGACCGGAGTAAGTGGACGTGCAAGCTGAGTCCACACAGCTCCTTGGGGACCTTCTCTTCTCCTTGAGGAAAGGCCTGGTCTGGAGCCTGGGATGGTGCCAAACCTATGCTGTTGGTGAAGAAAAGACTGGGAATAAGGTGGGGGTGTGAGGAGGAGGGGAGCAGAGGGTAGAGAGAGAAAAGGAGGCAGGGACTGGAAACCAGGCAGGAGGAGGCCCGGTCAGCGGCGAGGACGGTGGACAGGTGCGTCCTCCTGCAGGCCTTTCTCCTTGAGCTCCTTTCTTTCTTCTGGATCTTTTCACCTGCCTCTCTTATTTCCCCTTCATCCTTTCTCTCTGTTTCTCCCCTTCCCTGTTGGAGGAGGGGTTTTATCTCCCTTCAGGCATGTCCTCCCAGCATGTCAGGTACCCTTCCCAGGAGGTCAAGGAGAACAGTCAGTTATTTACTCAGGGAAAATCAGATCCATCAGCAGTCAAAGCCCACATGAGCCTCCTCTCCCAGTGCACACAGCCACAGGGGCCCCCGGCCTCCCTCCCCAGTGCACACAGCCTCAGCGAATACCAGCCTCCCTCCCCAGTGCACACAGCCTCAGCGGGCCCTCGGCCTCCCTCCCAGTGCACACAGCCTCAGCGGGCACCAGCCCTCCTCCCGGGCCCTCCCCACAGAGCTGAGCTCACCCTGGGCTGCAGAGCTGCCTGCAATTCCCTGTGGCAACAGCACTTAGCAGGGTCTCATGTTTAATGCAAGCGAGCT
The DNA here is from genome assembly GCF_000412655.1 of Myotis brandtii. Taxonomy (NCBI): domain Eukaryota; kingdom Metazoa; phylum Chordata; class Mammalia; order Chiroptera; family Vespertilionidae; genus Myotis; species Myotis brandtii. Next base: position 1,121,854 of record NW_005366873.1, read on the forward strand.
TCTGAGACAGGAAAGCTTTCAAGATACAGCTTAAGATACATAAATGCTGCCCTTTCCAGCGCAAACAGAAGTGTGCGGAATGGATGTGGGTTTTCATGTTTTACGATAATTGTGTTCTCATCTGTACAGATTTAAGCAAAACCATTCTGTCAGAAGGAAGGAAAAATCTATAAACAAGGACCTCTGTGGTCTAGAGAGGCCTGGGTCGCCTCACGTTTTGAGTCTCCCAGTAATTTTAGAATGAAGAAAGGCCAAACTTGGGTCATAAAAGTTGTAGTTGATTGTCAACACTTATCATTAACAAGTTAATTATTTTATATTTTTTATTCATTTCAGAGAGGAATGGAGAGGAAGAGAGATAGAAACATCAATGATGAGAGAGAATCGTTGATCAGCTGCCTCCTGCGCGTCCCCTACTCCTGCACCTGCAACCCCGGGCATGTGCCCTGACTGGGAATCGAACCATGACCTCCTGGTTCATGGGCCAACACTCAACCACTGAACCACCCCAGCTTGGCAGCAAGCTAATATTTTTAACACAAAAGATATAATGTAATATAATTGTTCTAGTAATAAACTAATTACAGGATTGGTAAAAAGTTATAATTCATAGTTCACCCACCATAGGTCATGGGCTAGAGGTATAAAGCTGTATTTTAAAAACTTCTGTCAATCATGTCAGTATATAATTCCTTTGGAAATAACGCAAAAACCCTAATATTGAAATCTTATGTTTGAGTTAAGAATTCTGGTGACTGTGGCCGTGTTTGAGCTAATGATATTGGTGACTGTGGAGCTATCCCTTCTATGAATATAGACATTCTTGTCTCTGAATAAGTTCCACTGCTCTTCCCACTCTGTCTCTCACCCTGAATAGCTCTGTTAGTGTGTCCATGTCCCCCAACCTGTCTGAACAATGCTCAGGTGGGAAGGGCTTTAAGAATAACATCTCGCCGAAACCGGTTTGGCTCAGTGGATAGAGCATCGGCCTGTGGACTGAAGGGTCCCGGGTTCGATTCCGGTCAAGGGCATGTGCCTGGGTTGCGGGCACATCCCCAGTAGGAGATGTGCAGGAGGCAGCTGATCGATGTTTCTTTCTCATCGATGTTTCTGGCTCTCTATCCCTCTCCCTTCCTCTCTGTAAAAAATCAATTAAATATATTTAAAAAAAAGAAAAAAAAGAATAACATCTCACAGCCTCTCTTACACTGTTTGGGCCCAAAGCGGCATGCCACATCAGGGCATTGCCACAGAACTCAATGTTTTAAATGGCCCTGGTGCTCCCTGAAGAAAGTGCTGATTCCAGGTCTGGGGCAGGAACGACACAAGGTGAGCCCAGACATCGGACAGTGCCAGGAAGGAAGGAGCACTCAGACACAAACACCTGTATCCCTCCATTGATGGGGCCGTGTCAGGGGGGCACAGGAGCCAACCGGAAGGGTTCCCAGTGGCCAAAACTAGAGCAATTTGAGCAAGAAATTCTATGAAGTATTGGATTATAATCCAATGTATAAAATAAATATCCACGAGTCAATATTGACACACAGAGTTCCATAAATAAATAAATAAATAAGGGGGAGACACAAATCTTCCTTGCAGATCCTCCCTCCCTCCCTCCCTCTGTCTTTCCTTCTTTCTTTTCTTTATTCTGCCCTCTAATTTATGTAGATACTCCACCCTCAAGAAGACAGAATATAACTCTCCACTTATTAAGTGTGGGCTACACATAGTGACTTGCTTCCAAAGAGGACAAGATGGAAGGAGGTGGGGAGTCATTTTATGGTGGGAATGGAGTCAAAGGAAGACAAAACATAATATTAAATTAGTCCAGGAGTATTGGGGCATACTTCTCTGAGTCTGGATTGAAGGTGTTTGCTCATCAGGCTAGAAGCCGCTGTAACAGCATTCTTTGTTGACTTAATGAAATGTATATTCCACGGCAGCCTCATTCAGCGAGTTGAGATGCCAGAACCTCCTGCTATAATGCAGAAAAGGGATTCAAAGACTTAGGCAGATAGGAATGTGAACTTGTATGGGGCATGAACATCCAACCATATCTCCTGATGGGTCCAGAGGACAATCTCTTCACTAAGGCATTAAAAAATATATTAATGAAAACCATTTGGGGAACCTGGCGCTAAACCATTCGTAGACGACCTGCTCTGGGTCGGGGTTTCATACGTAGCAGAGCAGCTCCCTCGCTGCGATCTATTGAAAGTCAGCCCTCGACACAAGGGTTTGTAAAAAAAAGAAAAAACAAACAAAAATATATTAATGAGAGGAGCACCAGCATCCCTGAAAAGTTCTATGGTGGCTCCCCAACCGCTCCCCACCCCCACTCGCTAGGCTATGGTTAGTAGCGGAAAATGCGGCCATTGACATGGGTCCAAACAGGACACTAGGAATAGGAACTGTATCATAGAGAATTAGTATAGGAGTATTGGTTACACCAGCGTTGGAGGGCTGAATGAGGGAGAAGGTCATTCGCTGAGGTCACCCAGAAATAATGACCCAGGAAGCAGCTCCCACTGGGGTTGAGAGAACAAGGAAGAGGCTGGGGTAGCAGACCCAGAAGCTTGGAGGAAGTGCCCTAGAAAGTGGGGCT
>NW_005366873.1:1124501-1133261 GCF_000412655.1 Myotis brandtii
CCCTCTGGGAGTCCTGATGAGGAACTTAAGGAACACAGAGGCTGAAACCGACTGCTGAGAACCCATTGCAGAGCTGCTATGCCAGGAACACCAAGCAAATGAAAAGAATTCACCCCTCCTCCTGCTCCCCCTGCCCCTGCAGAGACCCTTATTTCAAAACCTGGGGGGAAGCCAGCCAGGAAAGGGGAAATCTAGCCTGTGGAAGCCCAGCCCAGCATGACAAAGCGGGACACAGAAGCGTGGGTTTGGCACTGGAGGGCCGTGGCTTCATAACCTGCGCAGAACTTGCTCTGTCCCCTCCGCTCCTAAAGCAAACCTCTCCAAGACAGGCCCGTTCTTGAAATCTCTTCTTTCCATAACTGGACAGGGTTTTAGCACATATTGGTTGAGCAAGCATGGATGATATCACCCTGCGACAACACAATCCATTTTGAACCTCAGACCTCAGCACTGACGAACAGAACATCCAAGGATAACGTTTTAGGTATCTAGCTCGAGAGTGTTTTTCACTCCAAGGAGGATCATTTGGCAAAGCCGTGCCAGGAAAGCCTTGCCTTTTGAATACGTGGAGGAACTTCTTGCTGTCAGTGGTCTGAGGAACGGAGGTATTGAGGACAGCTCAACTATTTCCGTAAAAGAACTTAAAAAAAAATCCTTGTCAGAGGCAGGGATCAGCTGCCATGGTGATGGGGATTTCTGAAGGGTTTACACATAAAAAATAGAGTGCAGGGCCTGAGAGACTTGCCAGGCCTTTCCAAAAATAACCCGAGAACCAGTAGAAAAGCTCAGCATTTACGTCTAACCAACATCTTTCTTAACCCAAAAAGGCTGATGGTGAGAATTTCTGCTCTAAGCGTTAATGGTATTAGTTGAGTGATTGATCACACAGCTCACTGGAGGCAGGGCCAAAATGCAATAGTCTTGTCTCAGCGGCTACAGCCGTGGCAAGCTGTATATTGAGGACAAAGAACTTTCCTAATGGCCTTAAAATGGTGTTGGTACCGAAATGCTCAGCCCAGGATCATCCATGTCAAGTTAATTACGCATTCCTAGTCTTTTTCTTTCGACTGAAATAAAAATGATAATAAATGAGCAACACTACTTGGCAAGATAGACACCAGCTTTTTCTTTGAAATACTCAGAACTCCATGAATATCAATTCTATTATATGCTATCCATGAAAAGACTCCAACCATTACGAACTGTGCAAAATTACTTTTATTTCAGTGTCAAATTCCAAAGAAAAACACCCAGACACGGCTGGGCTCATTTGCATTTACAACCTTTATTATTTTCAGGATGTGGTTCTGAACCCAAAACCCAATGAGTCGTGTGCTCCTGCCAACAGTATTTTCAATGGGAAACTACAGCACACTGAATCCTTTTAAGGAAGATGTGGGTCTTTATAAAATAAAATGGAACCTGTTTATATCCTGGAGACCAAGGTACCTGTACTATTGGGGTAATATTTATATCCTAAAAGTAGGTGTTCGATTCTCAACTTTCATTTCTGTTGGAGCCCAACACCAATGCGGCTTAAGAAAAAGATGGCACCCTAACCGGTTTGGCTCAGTGGATAGAGCGTCAGCCTGCGGACTGAAAGGTCCCAGGTTCGATTCCGGCCAAGAGCATGTACCTTGGTTGCGGGCACATCCGCAGTAGGGGGTGTGCAGGAGGCAGCTGATCGATGTTTCTCTCTCATCAACGTTTCTAACTCTCTATTTCTCTCCCTTCTTCTCTGTAAAAAATCAATAAAATATATTTTTTTTAAAAGAAAAAGATGGCCTATTTTCTAAATCATTTCCAAAACAGGATGGATATAAAGATCACAGGACACTCAAGTCATCAAAGCAGCCACAAAGATTCTAGAACCGTAAAAGGCTCTGTGACTTGCTACACTGTTGATAAGAGCAACAGGATAAAGAGATTTAAGAAGGAGGGCATATTTCAAAAAGGGGAGAATCGTGTTTAAGGAATGGCTAATTTGTTTTCCTGTAGAAATCTTTGGTACATGGTTCTCCTGGGAAACTTAATCAATTAAAACCTCACATGCTATTCTCCTTGTGAGCCAGAGGAATGCATTTCTTGTGTTATTACATAAATGAATCTCATCTTCGGGGCCTTGAAATATAGCTTTATCCAGCCTGTAGTGAATCTGTGTGCCATCTCATCTTTCTGCATTACAGTGAAATTGATTTTACGACTCCTTCCTCATAAATTGCAGGCCTGCGGCAGTGACAGGCTTGGCGATGTTTCGGTTTTGTCTTCCCTAGTCTCACGGGCTGGGCACATCACCTGCTTTTCTTTTTTTTAATTCTTTTTTCTCGGAACCACATCTAGCTCTTCAAGCTTGCAGTTCTGATTCTGGTTCTGAACCTAAAAAATGCATTTTGAAAAAGGATGGTCTGTTAGGCCCAGGATGTATCCTTCTTGCCTTGTTTGGATCCTCTAAATGGAATGTTATCCCTGAAGCCTTTAGGGTATCATTGGGATGAAACGTTTTGTTAAGAATTACTAGAACGATCACCATGCCACTGAATGCGCATAACATGAGTAGCGTTACACAACTAAAGCTATAAAACTCAGAGGATGTCTTCCTTCTCTCCTCACCCTCCCCTCCTCAGATGGGAGCAAAGCAATCCATGGCAGTCCTGGAATTTCTGACAGTCCTACTGGGTCCTGCTTACATTTCAGGCTTTGGTTACTCAGTCAAGAGAAATATTACCTTAATACCCCTTCCCCCCTCCCCCATTTTTCTTAAAGAAAAGTTCTGTTGGTTCCTTGACTAGTCTAATTAGAGGGATGAGTAGGGTTGTAATATAACACTGGATTTCCTTCAGTCCTCGGGCTCACCCTTGGGGAACCAGGCAATTCCTTGAGGCTACCTCCAGAAGACCAAAGGTAGAGGAAGGGAAACAGAGGTCAGGGCTCTTCATCTTGCTCCCTGGCAGGTGTGACCCTAGCCTGACCCCAGGCTTAAATTCCAGGAATGGATGGAGTTCTACACATTCCACCTCTTCCCATATCCAGCAGCGGCTCTGGATTCCCGGCTCCTGTTGCCATCCACCCCAGCTGGTTCTCTCTTAGTTGGATATGCAGCCACCTCGTGCCCCAACCCAGGCGACAATAGAGAGTGTGGTCAGGGGAGCACTGAGTTAAAGCAAGAAGGAAGGTTTGGTTCTATAAATGTTTTTTTTCTAAACCAAATCTTACTCCTAATGTTGAGGTCATTTTTTTTTAAGCCTACTTAAACCTTTTGGTTTTAATATTCCAATTGACTTTTTTGCCTTCTCTCTATAATAATTCTAGAAAGAGATCATTTAAATCAGTACAGTAATTATTATTCATCCACTGAGAAAATATGGGCTCCAAAGCACACTTGTTTGGGCTGGTGCTGTATACCAACCTCAGAATGAAGGGGAAGCAGTGGATCGTGGTAAACATAAAAGGGTACAGAACAGCTCCCCACTTCTTGCTGAGTTGAGTTCACGGTTATGACTTCGCAGGGTATCTGGCATTTCTATACTCACGAGGAAGAATCAGTCAAGACTTGAGGTGTGGATTTTCCCTTCAGATGATCTGCAACACTGCTTGCTCCTCTCTGCGCTCTCACAGCGTTCACCAGTGTGTGTGTGTGTGTGTGTGTGCGCGCGCGTGTGTGTGTGTGTGTGTGTTGTAATGGACTTGCATACGCACACTGAGCCCTGACCAAGACTGAATTCTCTCAGGGCAGAATTGCTTCTCATTGTTTTCCAGCACCTTAAAAACCTGGTTCACATGAGGTTCTCAAAAAATATTTGTTGAATGAACCAAACTATTGTTTCGTTTTATTTTGGAGTGACACAGAAGTGTCATATTTCTGGTACATTTCTAGAAATGCTACGATAACACGAAAATCTCTAATGCATACACAACAGTCAATCCATGAGTCATGCGTGTGCATGGAATAGGCCTAGATGGAGCTCCCTGGTGTGGAGAGTGAGCCATATCAACAGTTAATCTGTCTCCCGCGAGCTAGACCCACAGGCCACAACTTTCCTAACTGGCTTAAGACCAACTAGAAACTATCCCATTTCTTTCATGGATCGTCAGCATCCAACTGTCATGAAGGGTGTTTGCTTGGTTATTTTTTTTTGAGGAAGCAGCATGGTTTTTTACTCTAACAAAATGTCAACCTTAACAATTTAACGTTAATTCTTTAAATTCCCACGAGATAACTAGTTTAACAGGCGAAACACTGCCGCATTCTTCACTGGTAGCAGTCTGAAGCAGGTGTTTGGACTGGGGATCTGATTATATATCCCTAAAACGCAGTTTCCTTTGATGTAGCTCAAGGCACGGAGGGTAATTTCAACTCTTCAAAGCTTCAACCTTACCTCCCTGCATCTTTAGAACCTGTTATCCTCTTCACTTCCTTCTAACGCTATTCTGGATAATACTGGCTGAAAAGAATCACGTAGGTGGGATTGATAACTACATTTTTCTTTCTGGTTGTGCCATGATTTACATTTCTTTCAGTTTCCCGTTAAGGGACTTCGGCAAATACTCAAGTGAGTGGGATAAGCCTAGAGTCTAATTGTTTTAAATGTCAGTTAAAAAGTTTTTATATGTGTTATAAATATATGAGAAGGAATGCTTCCAATGAATTGTTTTCTGAAGACTTTTACAAACATTCCTTCCTTTAAGGAAGTGTTTCCTGAGGGGTGGGGTGGATAATACACAGGGTGTCCCAAAGAAATGTATACACACTTTAACTGCTGAGAGCTCAGTTTTGAAAATGAAATGTATTTTAATAAGCATTGCCTTTATAGTTATTCCAAGTGTGGGGGACACATTTTTGAGGCTCACCCAGGGGGATCTTTCAAACTGCACATTCCCCTCCACAAATATTAATATATTCTTTCCCGTTCTCTCCCTGAAGTCAATGCTGTAGTGACCTATTGATCGTTGTGTGCCATACCCTTTTGTGTGTTAGGAATTATTGTTTTCAACTTACCGGTGAATAATCACGTTTCCAATTAGAAGTCTATAAGAATACACGACATTTTGTTTAAATTGCATGATTTATTTTTAGATCATCCCTCTTAGTCCTGCATGCATTGTTAGCACAAAAAGTTGGACTTGACCACAACTTCCTTTAAAGAGATAGTAGGTACACAATCACCATCTGAAGTTTCTTCATAGATGGCCCAAGAATTTCAGGCCGTGGTAACACTGTCAGTAACCTACACAATGTTCAATAGGAAAATTTACCAAATGTCCTTTGTTTAATGTAAACAAGGCAGGAGGCAAACAGAGTATTATAGTGACACTATTTTACAGGGCCCAGAAATATGATTATCTATCATGTTTTAACACATCATGTGTCACAATGACATGCATATTTTGATTAATTAAACAACCCAAAATATAATTACTACATAATTTGTGGTTTGAGCACTTCACTGTAACTTCTGTCAATACCTATGAACTTCATAATTAAATTGGTAATTGTATATTAATGCAATAATTTATGGAAGTATATTACCATGGACTATAAAGGTAATCCCCATAATTTGTGCCCTGTAAAATTAAGTGTAACAATCTTTACACTAGCAACAGTGTAAGCAAGCTAAGGATTTTGGTCCTTATATATATACATATATGTACACATGTACACACACAATGATGTACAATTAAACCAAAAAGCTATGAATCCACTCATAGCTTCCATATTGCACAGACAGATATCTTACGAGAACATTACATAGTTATAATGTGAGTACTACACTGATAATTGGCTAAAGACAAGTCTGAGTTCTAGCAAGTAAAGAATGTAGCTCATTACTAAAAATAACCACAAAGACTATACTGTTAGAGAGAAAGATTTTTTTAAAATGGGCATAGCTATTTATACCAAGGTGAAGCAAGGCTAAAATTTGGTTTGGAACTTGCTTAGGGCAATCCGTTGTTAAGATGGTATTTTCTACCCAACACAGTACATTTTGGTCACTATTTTGCAAGTACCCAAGTAATAGAAATATTCAGCTTCTGAATGACAGTACAAAAAGACTAGCAATGTAGTACAATGTTTCGCTAACAGATCCAACTCACAGTGAGAAGTTGTGCTGGCTCTAGGTCCCTACTAAATATAAATAAAACAAAGAAAGAGAAAGAGGGAGAGATGGAGGGAGAGAGAGAGAGAGTGGGAAGGAGAGAAAGAAACTGAGAAGAGAAACAAAATATACTTTAAGCTTTAGTTGACTACAAATCAAAGTCATTACAATAACTTAGAAATAATGTTTTAAGAAGCAGCATACATACATATAAAAAATATAAGAGTTAAAGCTTTTCAGAACTTGGTTTCATGCATTAGCTATAGGGTCCCATTGTGAAATCAAAGATTAAATAGCATTTGGTCTGAGAGGTCATGTCTTTGCTATTACACCTATCAAACACTATGAACACATGAGGAAACATCTAATATCTCGTAATGCCTTGGTTTAAATACACCTACATCAAAGTAGGCTGCAACTACACCTAAAACTGAAGATGTTGCTGAGTTCCTTGCATGGCCTAATGAGTAAATACAGCAAACTTAATGTTTTCCCCTCATGAAAAATCATTTAAAGAAAAGCACGCACAAAGTAACTACCTCCCACTTTTGTTTTTCCGCTGTTTTGCTGAATAAATGCCTTAGAAGGAGCTAACAAAGATTCACATTGAATTAGAAATTCAGTCTCTTTGTTGTTGTTTTACCGGTGGTAAGCATTCTAGAGCCAAGAACATTCATCATCTTTTGATATTTTGTTCACAATAAATAGCAAAGACTAACTATAAAATAAATCAGAAAAACGAATGCAACAAAATTAGGGGTAGGTGTAAAACATGCTTCTGTGCATACGCCACACACAGTGAAACTGCAAACACGCCACAGAGAACAATGTCCCCGGAGGGGCAGCAGCAAGAGTGCCTCGGAAGCCAGAAGTCTGATCATCTGCTCCCCAAACATCAGTAAACAGAAAGACAAGAAAGTGCTGCTGCTTAACACTTCAACTAAAGAAGAAAGCTTAGAAGCAATATATCTGAGGAATAAGCGTCACAGGAGGAATAGAGAGTGGATCAGCAAACAACATTTTGTCAATTAACTCCCAGCACGTGGTGCCCACACAGCTCTGCCAAGCTACCCACAGTTCCTGCATACATACCCTCTCACATACATACCCACTTCACCCACATTCTTTCCCATGTAAACAGGACAGACTGGTCTGTCTGTTTGGTTTTTAACTCTCTCTCTCGAATAATTTAAAACAAAAGACTGAACAAAATGAAAAAATAAATGTAAACATTAGGGAGGCCATTGGAATTTTGATTCTAAGAGTTATCAGTGAGTTCCCCACCGAGACACGACCATGCATTTCAGTAAGAAAATCAAATTATAAAGTGATATTATGAAACAATTTTCAAAGAGAGATAGAACAAAAAAAAGGTTCTCAACCTAACACGTGTAATTAGCTTTAAAAAATACTATTTTAGCAAGCACTACCATTGGTGAGCACAAACTTGGTATTGTTGCCAAAATGACACAGTTTAAATAAACTGGGACCCATACATGAACATTAATCACCTACATGGCCATGTGCACAAGAGTAAAAGAACATTTCTTTAAAAATATATATATTATATTAATCAAGAATTTTATTATCATATTAAATTGTTATTCTTAGAAAAGCTGAAGGAAGTTAATGGTTCTCTACACATTTTTATCTCCTATTATTAACTCAACTCATTTGATGGTCCCTGAATTGTATTTTTTTCTCATTTACAGTTTTTCATATTTTGTTTGATAAGAATTCTTACCTTAAAAAGTTATAAAAATTCGTTGTTGTTGTTTTTTGCTTCTGATTAATCCAAAAGAATATAAGCATCTGAGTCCCAGAGAATGTCAAAATGCCTTGCTACCAAAAAGGATATTAAAATAACAGAAACATCAAAGGCATGACATCAGAAATTCTGCAGCTTTTCACACAGGCATTAGAAATGCTTATTTCCGGAAGTTCCTTTGATTGTATCCTGGATTCAAGGACGTGCACGTCTATGTATGGCGCCTTAATGAAAAAGCAATGAAAACACTATTATACAACATTGTACTGAAGTTGCCCACTCGATGGGTTCGAAATGCTTCAGTCCAGTTTGCAGCAATACTTCACTGAAAAGGGCCTTTTATCATCCTCTCTTCATGAGGTGAAATGTGCACAGCAGTTCTGTTTGCTTGGTTACTTGGGAGGGGTATCTACGGTGTGGAGGAAGTGTGGTATTTCACAAACGCGATGGCCGCCAGCTCCTTGCAGAACTCCTCCAGCACGATCACGCCCTCCAGCAAGGTGATGTGGTCCACCCTGGGTGGGACAAGAGGCAACACGTCAATCAAGATAGCAGCAAGGCATCAGTTTGGGTGGAATTTTTATAAAATTAAAAATTAAAAAAGTGAAACACTGACTTACATAGGGCCTTCCGGTTCCAAACCAAGTAATCGCTTTCTGACTAGTAGAAGCTTGGGAGTAAAGTCTTGAATACGCTGGATTCTAACCATAAGGTCTCCGACGACCTACATCACAGACACAAAAGGAACTCGGTTCCTAAAACCAGCTACCAGCTGCATAGAGATTTTCAGGATAAAAAACATACCCCATTTCCTTTCACTAAATGAAGAATGTCGCCTTTCACTATTTGCATAACCATCTTTGACAGAGGACTCATATCTACGCCTTAAAATAGAGA
>NW_005366873.1:1133283-1147584 GCF_000412655.1 Myotis brandtii
AAAAATGAATTTTCCTTTTTTTCTTCATATTTTATAGTGAAATAATTACTTCTAAACAGTAGATATATTTTCCTCTATGTGACACTGATTACATGCAATGATATTAAGTTGTTAATTGGACAGGTTTATTAATCCTAAAGAAAATATAACAAAACTGATCACTCACCCTGACAATGACAGAGAAGAGAGACCGACAGCCAGAAGCAAGGTTCACATAGGGATCCAAAAGGTATTCGTGTACGTGTGGATGAGGGAAGAGAGACAGTCTGGACAACACCGAGGTCACTTGTAAATTGACGTCATATGGCTGGGGAGAGGTGAGGAACAAACACACATTTGGCGTTATTCATCATGTCCATCCCGGAGCACGCACTTTACCATTTTGTCTTTCAAGAGAGGAAAGCTGACCATTTCCTCCTCCCTCCTCCACCTGCTCTTCTACAATGGAAACACCCGTAACTAAACTAGTTCTCACCACTTAGTCAAAGTGCATATAACTCAGTCCTAAACGTTTATGCATGTAATATACAGAAAAGACAAACACAACATGTCAGAATGTCTCTGTGTTACCCAGGTTGTTTTATTACCTGATCAAGAATTCTTCCCATTCTGTCAAATAAAACTTTCAAAAAATGACCTTCGAAGAAAGTGGCTTCTAAATTGCACTTTTCCAAGGCTTTTGGAGACCCGGGCCACTCCCATCTCAAGCAGATAGCACAGTAGTCCCGGAACTAGGGAGAAAGCATTTAGATCAAATTAACCCAAAACAAATTGAGGTGAAATAGAAACGACTTCCTCCAACAGGAATATCAAAATCCCTATGAGAACGCAGAGGGCAGAGGCCTGGGTGAGGGTGTGACAGAGGGACAGCGTTAGAGACCACTGTGCGTGGAGGACAGTGGTGGAGAGGAAAAAAGGAGAATAAGCCTGCGGAATGGAAGTAACGGCGGCGTAGAATCATTTAAAGGTCACCTTTGGATTAGCGAGGGAAAGGATTTGGGGGAGATATAATGTCGGTACGGGAAGAAAGGAAAGAAGGGAAAAAAGGGAGAGGGGTGGGGGAGAGAGGGAAAGAGAAAGAGGGGGCAATAAAGAAATCTTGAGATAGAGACAGTGAAATGCAAGGTGAGGTCACTTGCAGGAAGCTCTAGTAGTGAGAGCGGAGGTCAGGCCTTGCAGAGAAAGGGAAACGTTGGAGAAATGACTGTGAGTGATGTGACAAGCTGTGTGAGTGCATTCTCATTCGATTTCATTTCAAAAGTTTGGTTATTAGACTCACCTGCCTATGAGCATCTCGGAGGTAGGTGTCATATCCTGTGCCCTCAACATGGTAGGATGATTTCGCTTCATCCGGTACCAGACAGAGAAAACTTCAATGAAAAAAGTTAAAATCAATAACATAATACTCTCATGATATCTTTATATGTATTAAAATACCTAGCGATATCTTCAGTTTAAACAAGTATTAATGCAAGTGGAGACTTGAAAAATAAAATTGTATTTTCTTAATCAGCCTTACTGATTAAATACACTGTCATTAAAGCTTTTATTCAAAAATTACTCATCCCTCTTAAAGGAGAAGTAAGCCTAAAATGACTTTTTTGTTTGTTTGTTTACATTACAGCACATGGACAGATTGCCATGCTGTTTGTTAATCTCGGGAAACTGGCCTTCAAGTAAGTGAATTTAAGATTGCATGCGTCCTGATTTTATATCTTGAGCGACATGCAATTTTCTCTAGTCATCTGACAGAACCAGGCGTATCAGTAAGAGCACTGCAAAGGAAGAAAAAGAAGGAAATTGCCATAGAAAGGGCACTTAAAAAAAAAAAAGTAAAACCACAGACTAACAACAACAAAAAATTGACCTTATGCTTAGGAGTAAATATCTAATAAGCACAGTTTGTCAAACTGGAGATTTTCAATGTTACTGCACTTGGGAATTTACTTAAAATTATTTACATACAAAAAGAAGGGTCCTTAGAAGGTCAGTTTCACTAAGGTCACGTGTGTTTATTTCTGTATTAAGCAGAGCCTTTCTCTTTTGCTATTGACGTTGCCCTGAGGCTCTCACCAGCTACCTAAATGTGACAAAAGGCTCACATAATCTTTAGATTAAACAAGGAAAGACTGAGTTCATACTATATCTCTGTAACAATCCAAGGGCAGAGCTATTATTTGTTATAAAAACAAGTAAAAGAAACACCAGTCGCTCTGCGGTGTGTAGGTCAGTGGTTGAGCATCGACCTATGAAAAAGGAGGTCATGGTTTGATTCCTGGTCAGGGCACAAGCCTGAGTTGCGGACTACATCCCCAGTAGGGGTATGCAGGAGGCAGCCAAACAATGATTCTCTCTCATTATTGATGTATATATATCTCTCTCTCTTCCTCTCCCTTCCCCTCTTAAATCAATAAGAATATATTTAGAAGGAAAAAAAAGAGAGGTGCAAGTTAAATGTATGTAGCAACTCACCTATTCACAATTTTATGGACTTCAGTCTTCCCATCATTTCTGGGGTGGTCTGGAGTAGCAGGCGGCGAAGAACTAAGCCATTCTTGGTTTGACAAAGTGTTATCTGGTGAAATGTCAGTAAATAATGGATCTTCTTCCAGATCTCTAAGTTTAATTTAATGACGCATAAGAAAACATTTTATTATATTTTCTAAACCAAAAGATTCTCTGCTGTGCTCTTAGAAATAATTTTATTCTTACATAATTTTGTTTAAAAAAATTAAGGAATAATGTATTGATATTTTATAGAGGAATTAACATTTTATACTAACATTAAACTCAAGAAGATAGTGATTGTGTTAGATTTAATGAATAGATAATGCCACTTATAATTTAAAGGGACAGTAATATTAAGATATCTAAGATTTATTTTTTTAAAACTTGCAAACTGTTAGAGGTTTTTTTAATGAATTAGGGAAATAAGAGGAAAGAGAAAATTATGATTCTACATGAAATGCTAAACTCAAAGAGCTGGCTAGAAACTTACACTGCTCCTGCTATCTGTCCGTTCTCCACCACATCTTTATCTTCTGGACACACGGGTTTATATTCCGTATAATTTCTTTCTTCAAGATTTCTTAGGACCAAGTTGTAAAGAATGTGTTCATTGGGTTTTTGTAAAAGATGTTCAAACATCCTTAGTGTCATTATGCTTATCTGAAACCAAAAACGATAAGGCTAACTGAAAAATGTCTTTCAATAAAGTCTTCTTGCCATCCTATAAGTCATGGTGTCAATTTTTAAAGCCACATTAAAAAAGAGGCTGTATTCAACACATCACAAGTATATTAAAGTCAGTATTTCAAAGACTCTAAGTCAGTGGTTCTCAACCTTCCTAATGCCGCGACGCTTTAATATAGTTCCTCATGTTGTGGTGACCCCCAACCATAAAATTATTTTCGTTGCTACTTCCTAACTGTAATTTTGCTACTGTTATGAATCGTCATGTAAATATCTGATATGCAGGATGTATTTTCATTGTTACAAATTGAACATAATTAAAGCATAGTGATTAATCACAAAACAATATGTAATTATATATGTGTTTTCCGATGGTCTTAGGCGACCCCTGTGAAAGGGTCGTTCGACCCCCAAAGGGGTCGCAACCCACAGGATGAGAACCGCTGCTCTAAGTCAAATTCTAAACCCTTGCACAGCTCACCTCATCAGATATGTGATCACAATGTTCAATTAACCTGTGTCTTAAGGGGTGTCTGTTCATATCTGCCAGAGTTTCTGGCTCCCTCTGTTCCCCAAGGATAAAAAACACCATTTCTTGAAGCAAAACGTTGGAGGTGACTTGCCGAACAATGCGATGAAGCAAAGCAGTCGACGTCAGGATACCCATCTCGGAACTGGCATAACAAACAGGGAATTAGCGGGCAAAAGTAACATGAACACAGCGGTTTTATTTTTTAAGTAAAGAGACCACTCACGTTTGCATTAACTGAGGTTCCATAACACCAATAAAAAATCTTTCATGAATGGCTTTGGCAAGAGCAACAGCAGTAGTCTAGAATATAGTACAAGCATAGATATCAGAGAGAGATTAATTTGTAACATCAATAAGTCAGTCTCCACCCTCTGTCTGAATTAATGTGGAAAATAAACTTGCCTAGATTAGATGCTAGTTATTAAGTGCTTTACATTGTATCTAAATTTCCGACAAGCAGGATAAAAATATTATCTTAATCACCTCATGGTAGTAACATCTTCCCAAAGAGGAGAAAGGGAGGGAGGCCAATGCTATCTTATGAAGGCTATACTACAATACTTAAAGAAATATAAAGGCAGAACTGGAATTGTAATTTATTCTACAGTTGTAACACACACACTCTATACATATGCATTTCTCTTGTTCACTGGTTTTATTTATTTTACTAACTGTGCTATCCTAGGACAATTAAGATATATTTGGGGATATTAACTGAGAATTCAAATTTCACTTAATAGACAGTTACATTTTTAAAGGATCGGTAAACAACAAAAACATCCCAACCTTTTGTGCTTCCTTTATGAGTTGATCACAATAATCAAACCAGGAAAGAAATGAAATTAAGGCTCGTTTTCCCGGAAATGCCGATGCATCTTCTTTATGACTATATGAGTCCAAACTGTGGGGCACAGAAGAAACGCCAAGTCATCCAAAAGCATTAATGCAGCTCAGGGCATGTGGAACATGAAGGCACGTGAATGAACTTACACAGGATGATGTATTTACACAGGCAATACAGCATGACTACCGGATGAGGGCTTTATAAAAGAAAGCTAAAGATTAGAGAAAAACTTTTAAATAAAAGTTCTAACTAATTTTCACTCATTATGTGGGAAGAGAGGGACTAAAGCAGAATGGAGCTGCAGGAGAAAAACCATTATCAGCTCCTCATACTTCTGCCATGAACTTGACCAAGTAACAGGAATGAAGAGTAGGAGAATCTCGGTGCTGGGAGGAAGGAAAAGGAAAGTGACGGAGGATCTGCACAAGGAAATGACTGGCCTGCTTCTCTTCCTGCCTTAACATGTAAGACAGTGGAATTAACAAGTGGGTCTAACCCACAGATGTCGGCAGAATACAGGGTGGAAAAAAACAAGTAAAAACCAAGAAGGATAAAAAATATATAGAAAAATAGTAACAGGTTATTATGTCATAACTAGAGGCCCAGTGCACGAAATTCGTGCACTTCGGGGGGGAGGGGTCCCTTAGCCCAGCCTGTGCTCTCTCACAGTCCGGAAGCCCCGTGATTGATCACCCCCACAGAGGGAGGCGTAGGCTACCTGTCACAGCACTGCCGCCAGGTAGCCTGGGTCTCCCTCTTTGGGGTGATCGCTCACGGGTTCTGCCATCAATCGCCCCAAAGAGGTAGGCCCTGCCCACCCAGCTGGGGCTCCATGATGGATAGCCCCCACAGAGGCCCTGCCCACCCGCCACAGCCCGCTGGCCAGTGGCCTGGGCCTCCCTCTGCAAGGCAATCATGGGGTGATGGCCAGGCCCCAAGCAATTGAATTGCACCTGCCTTGGCTGGCCTGGTGCCAGTGGTTGTCATAGAAGGTTGTCTGGACAGTCATTCTGCTGTTTGGTTATTCGGTCGATTTGCATATTAAGCTTTTATTATTATAGATATTATCCTGCTTGCCCAGCCAGCATGGCTCAGTGGTTGAGCACTGACGCATGAACCAGGAGGTCGCCAGTTTGATTCCTGGTCAGGGCACATGCCCGGGTTGCTGGCTGGATCTCCAGTGTGGGGCGTGCAGGAGGCAGCCAATCGATGATTCTCTCTCATCATTGATGTTTCTATCTTTTCTCTCCCTCTCCCTTCCTCTCTGAAGTCAATAAAAGTATATTTAAAAAAAAATATGATCCTGCTTATAGATGGAGGGATTATGGGTGATTTTATTTACGCTGCTTTATACTTTTTACTTATTTTTTATTTTTTAAATATATTTTATTGATTTTTTACAGAGAGGAAGGGAGAGGGATAGAGAGTTAGGAACATCAATGAGAGAGAAACATCGATCAGCTGCCTCCTGCACACCGCCTAACTGGGGATGTGCCTGCAACCAAGGTACATGCCCTTGACTGGAATCGAACCTGGGACCCTTCAGTCCGCAGGCTGATGCTCTATCCACTGAGCCAAACCGGTTAGGGCTGCTTTATACTTTTTAATAACTTATAAATGTTCCACAATAATCATAGTTTCCTACTAGAATCAAGGGGCAGCCCTGAAAGATGGGTAAAGGGGTGAGAGAACGAGGTAGGAGGAGCGGTCCTACATAGGGAGGCCATGAACCACACAAGACTGCCCCAGGGCCCGTGGAACTTATTCATAAAAAAGATTACTTTTTCTTAGGATTTTTAAAAAACAGATGAAGTTATTGATCTTAATGTAATGAAAGTCTTGAATGATCACTGTAATGGACAGAGGCAAAGTAGCTTCCTTATAGCAGCTGGACTATTCCCATACCCATTTATTTCTACTAATTACTAATCAATTCAAAACAAGCCTCACAAAATAATCCCATTTAATGCTCACTAGCTATGTTACCTTTTTCAAAACGAGAGATTCCTATTATTGCCCAATGGAAATGGATTTGAAAGTACAGGAGTGAGAAGTCACTTTTATGGAAACACACAAGTGGTGGTTCTTACCCCCAGTTGATGGCTTCCACCGTTTCAATATCTAAGGGGTCCACCGACGGAGGTAGGGCCTTGTACAGGGCGGCGAGTCTGTCGGTCAGGAGTTCGCACAGGCACGTGCTCTGCGTGAGGCACTTGGCAGCCTTGGGCTCTGGCAAACTCGCTAACAACATGAGGCCCTCGCAGGCCTTCACAGCTATTCGGCCGTCCTGCGGGGGAAAACACACCCCCTTTCAATTCCCAAATTAGATATCCGACGAGTAGTTGGAAAAAAATTTAACTTTAAAGGATTTAATGCTTTACTCTCAAATAAGAAAAGATTTTTTTTTTTTTTCTGTTTTAAGTGCATATAACTGTGATCACATTAGGAGGGAAAGTTATAGAGTCGGCGACTCACAGGGCTTCTGGTGAGATTTAACAAGGAATTCACGAGGTTGTAATCCTGGTTTGGGCGGACGACTGTGGCCTCCGGCAGTGACGCGACACTGAGGTTCTCCAGGCCCGTGGACAGGTCGTCCGTCTGAGGAGGAGGCTCATCGTCTAACTCCGTCTGCTCCGTCCCGGCCGCGCCTGGCAGCTCCTCGGGCCGACAGGGCTGTCCCGTGTCTGTGGACAAGGACTCTGCACCTTTTAACGTGTCTTCTGCAGTGACACTGGCTGCTCCTTTGGAAGCCAACGATTTCAACTTATTCTGAAAGGGAGTACAGGTGTTGTAAGCGTCACATCAAAAGCCTCTCAAACAGGTATCATGCCTGAATGGATTTTTCTTTTTTAAAAAAAATATATTTTATTGATTTTTTTTACAGAGAGGAAGGGAGAGGGAGAGGGATAGCGAGTTAGAAACATCGATGAGAGAGAAACATCGATTCAGCTGCCTCCGGCACGCCCCCTACTGGGGATGTGCCCGCAACCCAGGTACATGCCCTTGACCAGAATTGAACCTGGGACCCTTGAGTCCGCAGGCCGACGCTCTATCCGCGGAGCCAAACCAGCTAGGGCATGAATGGATTTACAACGTTCAGTGTCTAGCCAGCAGAGCAACAGACAGAAGTGTTTTGACAAATGAACACGCTCAGACTTTAACGAAATGTGTTCTAGGTATTTTAAACCTCGCAGAGGCATTTCAGATACACTTTACACTCTCTACAACAAGCATGTCAAATTCGAAGGCTTACACGGGCCAAATAAGGTTTAAGTTTTTGTGGGCCACAAAAAAACCAAAAGCTTCAATTTTCATAGAAACGTACGTTTATTTCGATAGAGACATAGTGAATACAAAGGGCTGAAATAAATGAGTCATCGTTAACATAAAATAACAGAACATTTTAATAAAAATTAATATATTTTCTTGAACATTAACTTACCAGACACTGAATAACTACACAAATTAATAAGTGTAACTCAAATAATCCTATTTTTCTTGTTCTCCAAAAGCTAAATATTTTCTGTTGTGCACACCAAACAAGTCAGTACAAGATTAATGACGTGGCAATCGGCTGCTAAAATATTCGCTGCTCGTGTTAGTGGAGAGAAATGGTGCGCCTGTGCATTAGGCACGTAAGAGAAATGAATGCAACACGATTATAGTAATCAGTAATTGGCGAACATTGTAGTTCGTTATTAATAATTATGTGTAACAGGATATTGTAAACATTAAGTTACGAAATTTTTATTAAAATGTTTCTTACATACTGTTATATTGGCTGGGCCGCAAAAATATTCGTTGTGGGCCACATGCAGCCCGAGGGCCACGAGTTTGACATGCTTGCTCTACAAAATGTTTCACTGACCATAAGCAGTGAACAGTGTTAGTGATGCCTATTTGACTGCTACTGTATCTGACTATTAGTCTTACCTCGTCACCAGCCTATAAACTCTTTTAGGGCAATGACAGTTTCTAGCTCATTTACCATAGGCATTTAACCCACAGTAGATGCATATGTTCAATGGTATAAATTGAATATAGGTTAGATTTTAGGGGGACGTGCTTAAGAACTGCAAAGTACTTTTGTGACGGACTATACTTACAGGTAATAAAGCTGTGTTTCTCTAAAGATGCCTTCATTCAACCGTGTTAATTAAACAGTCCTTATGCATTGTGCCAGGTACTAGACAGAGAAGCTGGGGGACCCAAAGATGAGACAGAACAGAGCCCTGGTCCTCAAGGAGCTGACTGACCAGCAGGAGAAAGTAAAATGCATAGAAAAACGCGAACACAGGCATGCTCTGAAGAGTGATGAGGATACCGTACCTCCAGAAAAAAATTAACCAAATAGGGATCTTCCTTCAGTTTTGCACACACAATACAGAGAAACTGAATTTCTTCATTTTCCGTTGGTGTTGCAAGGACTTCACCACAGAGTCGAATTAATTTCTGTCAACAATTTTTTCAAAAAATGTTTAAAGTTAGCTTATTTTTCACAAGTATGCATACAGCCATCCATATACCTTAGGGATATTTAAAGTTTTCAAATAATGCAAAGAGCTTGCATTATTCAGAAAGGACACTATTTACAATCACCGACATCAAAATAAGTTTGCTAGTAGTAAATTTTTCAAATGCATTACCCCCTCCTCCCCCCCCAAAATGAATGAGGTATATAAAAAACTCCTTGAGATGTCATGGAGATAAGTTAAAGGAAAAATTAATGTATAAAATTTTAAAAGAAAAATAAAGACATAAAATACATTTAATACCATGTCATACATAAAGCTCAAGTACTTGCTAATTTGCATGTAATTTTTAGAATAACTTCCTGTATTACTTGTACTCTTAGAAAAATTATATACAATTATATCTATACCCAAAGCAATCAAACCAAATAATTTTGTGTGTGGGGAATACATACCTGCACGGGCCTGTGCACGTTGATGTGCGGAAGTAGCGGCTGCTTGATTCTGCCCAGGAGTTTGGTGTAGAATCCCAGCACCTGCTGCTTCATTCCTGGAGGACACTGAGTAAAAGAGGAAAGGAAAGCAAATAAGAAAAGCACAGACAATACAAACACGCTTACTCAAATGCTTACAATACAGGAGAGACAATGATTCAAACGTACTCCACCCTCACCAGTCAGTGCAATTAGCCAGGATAAAATTCTCAATCAATTATTAATGCCTGGTATCCTGGAAATAAAATGACATCTGGGACTAGAATACAGCATATGGGACCAGAGGCTGATGTAATTATAGACCGCATGGTGGCAATACGCTGTTGAGATCCGAGCGTGGTTCGGGTGACGTCAGCCTGTTTTTACTCTAAGTGCTAAGGTAACATGAAACAATTATACTTACCTCCTTGGCAAAGCAAAGCCAGAATGTTGTTACTTAAACTAATGGCAGGTAATCAATAACTGTCCATCATATAAATGCAGGAGTAAATAAAGCCTAACACATGTATGTAAATAAAAGGACTCCTATGGTATACACTTCTGTGATCTAGGCCAACAACACTGTTTTAAGTTAGTTGCAAAGTTATTTAAATTATTATTGTAGGCAATTAATATTTAAAAAATAAGTTTTTATAACATGACAGTTGTTTTAAATATTTTCTTAAAAGTAGGTAAACATGATTACTCACATTGTGAATTAAGAGAGTATGAATTAATATGTTCTATAATTAACCTGCTTATACTGCCTCAGAACTAAAATACAGTCACAAGATGTGTAGCATTTCTAAAGCATGATCACAGACATGCTATCCAGAAACAGTATAAATTATGTTAAGCACAATATTTTTAAGATAGCAATACCTTGCATTATTCAGATAAACCACTAGTAGTTACAATTACCTATATCAAAATATAGTTAGTAGTACAACCACTAAAATGTACTCAAAAATCAACTTTTATCCAACTTAGACATTCACAGAACAGAACCACAGATTTTTAGAGTTGAGGCTGCTTGATATCACTTCCTTGTTTTGAAAGAAGAGGAAGATTAACCAGCAAGACTTGCTGAAGGTTGCAGTATATTAGTGACAAAGCCAGGCCTCCTAACCTGAACCCCAAGTTCTTCCCCTACCCTCACTACCTTTATAAGTAATTTGAAAGCTTTGAAGCACAGAATATTATTTATAGAATACCAGCTTCACAAAGATTTCCCAAGACTCATTAGGCCTAAAAACTTGAATGGTCTCCACTTACTAGAGAGTTAATGTCAGAATAATCAGTGACATTCTCTTTCAGGATTATGAAACAGAATTCCTATTTCTGTTTTTGTATAATTCCTAATTTTTGTAACCCAACTTTCACTGGGTTCCTTCTCACCTCCTTTGATTCTGAGCACATGTACTTGAGTTTATTTTCATAAATGTTTACACTGGGATCCTAGGCTGCCTAGGTACCAGTTGTTGTCTAGAGCATTTGGGAGTTTTGCTATCTCTATGGAAAGTCATGTTCTTACAGGATGCACGATTTTCATTTTTTGTACAACACTGACTTAAGTCCTGCCATGCTTAATACATACCTCTACAATTAAATGTAGTACTTGGCAGCTTCTTTATCTCTAAGACGTGACTACATGTATTATATGCCTAAGGACATGATGTGGATTAGAAACTTACATCAGCTTTCCCTAAGGTATATAATGTTTCCAGGATCTTGTGATGAAGCAAGTATTCCATACATGGCCCCGTCTCTCCAGATTCCCGTTCCTTTTCTTCTTGTACCAATATATCTAACATCTGTTCCAGATGAGATGGAATGTTTGTATCTGTCACTGGGGCTTTGTCATCTAAATGATAAAAAAACGTTCGTCAAACAACCCAACATTTTTAAACTGCGTATTTAAACTAAATACTTTATTGAATATTAAACTGCATATTTTAAACTAGAAAAATCTGAACTACACACTTAAATGAGGTTTATACTCATAGTATAATTATCTTTGCCAGAATGTAGATGATGCTTTAACCATTTTTTTAAAATTGATTTTTAGAAAGAGAGAGAGAAACATTGATGTGAAAGAGAAACATCGATTGGTTGCCTCCTGCATGCTGAGGATGGAACCAAATTCTGGGCACATGCCCTGACTGGGAATCAAACCCACAACCTGTTGGTGTACAAGATAACACTAGAACCAACTAAGCCACACAGGCTGGGCGCTTTTGCCCTCTTATTAGAAAACTGAATCAGCCCGGCCGATGTGGCTCAATGGTTGAGCGTTGACTCATAAACCTGGTGAGGGCACATGCCCGGGTTACAGGCTCCATCCCCAGTTGGGGATAAGCAGGAGGCAGCCTATCGATGATTCTTTCTCATCACTGATGTTTCTATCTCTTTGACTTTGGGAATAGCTGTCTGTTAATAAGTAGAATGTCAGAAATTGTTAAAAGGGCTTTTTTGGTCTCCTCGTGTTTTCATAAATGGAGATGACTTCCCAATGCTAAGAAGTAACTCAGTAGCAATCAAAACAGAACCTGTCCTCTCTCTGTTTTCTAGGTTAGTAAGCTTAATTTCAAGGCCAACCTGTTTCTATATAAAGATACTTAAAATTCAGACCATCTAACTGGCTAATTGAAAAAAAAAATTTTAATTACAAGTACATACAACATTTTTATGTTTACATGCATTTTTCCTGATCATGTTCCCATTTTTCCCCAAATGGTTCTTATTTCTACATTATTATGCATAAAAACTAACTTACAGAATATAGAGTGGGGCAAAAGTAGGTGTACAGTTGTTTGTATAGAAAATAAAATAATAAATAATACAAGAATAAACTGTTGTTTCATGGACTCACAACTGTAAACCTACTTTTGCCTCACCCTGTGTATAGTCTGATTTTTATTCATTGCACAAATATAAAGGAGTTTTTTTTCCTTTAAGACACATCCCCCATAACCCTATCAACTTGCCAAATCAACTATCATTTTTTCATGTTTCCTTTCAGTGAAATGACATGTGCCCAATCTGCATATCCACTAGTGTTTACCTCATTCCTCAAGGGAGCTCACAGTGCCATGTAGCAATGCTACTGTACTTCCCTATTCCCTACTTCAGAAGTTGCCAAACTTTACCCGCAGGGCAAATCCAGCCTTGCCATCTATTTTGATAAATAAAGTTGTATTAGAACAAGGGACTGTTTATTCTTTTACACGTTACCAATGGCCAGTTTGCATTACAACAGAACTGAGCAGTTACAAAGAGACCACATGGCCTACCTCTGGCCCTTTACAGGGAAAGTTTGCTCAGCCTTGACTAACTGTTCATGTTCCCCCACATTCACTCTGCACCCTACATACTCACTGAGAAAAACAGAAACCAGAAGGTAACTTCTGAAGACTCCCTACACCACATCTGCCCGCTTCCTGCACTTATACCCAGATGTTCTGCTTTCTACTTTATTTTTTTACGGAGAAACTGTCCACAACCTATTTAGCGCTAAGCCTCTGCTTGTGCACTAGGTCCCATCCTCCCCCTCCCCCCTGCCCCCTGCCTACTCAGGGACATTGCTCAGAAATGATCTCATCTGACTACTATACTCACATTTCCCTCCCTACTAGGTCATTCCCATTAAATTATAAATTGCATACTTTCTACCTTAAAGTATCCTTGCCTCTTTTGACACTACACCTCCCTCCAGCTGCTGCTCCATTTCTCAGCTCCCTTTACGCCAACACTCCCCAGTAGAGCAACCTACCTAACTCCGAGGTTCCAGTCTCTCTTGGTTTCGCTATTGTTCTCATCTTCCTAATCCCTAGACATCGAGTCCAAGGGCTCAGTTCCTGAACACCTTCTCTCTCCCATCTATCCTTACTCCCTAGATAAGCTCATCTAGTCTCAGGACTCTCAATTTCATATCCCTCATTTCGTTAGATCTCTACCCTGAATGCCTATTTCCAATTGTCTACTTGACACATCCAACTAGATCAGCGGTTCTCAACCTGTGGGTCGCGACCCCTTTGGGGGTCAAATGACCCTTTCACAGGGGTCGCCTAAGACCATTGGAAAACACATATATAATTACATATTGTTTTTGTGATTAATCACTATGCTTTAATTATGTTCAATTTGTAACAATGAAATTGGGAGTCACCACAACATGAGGAACTGTATTAAAGGGTCGTGGCATTAGGAAGGTTGAGAACCACTGAACTAGATAGATCATGAGCATCTCAAACTCAATATGTTGAAAATTCTCTTTCAAACCTGCTCCTCCTGCAGTCTCCTCATTCTCTATTTTTCCAGTTTCACTACTTACACCAAAACTTTGGAGATAGCCTTGCCTTTTATTCTCTCATGCCCAATATCTAATTCTTCAAAACATACCCAGAATATGATCACTTCTGATCACCTTCCCCCCTGGTCTAAGCCACCATCACCTCTCAAACCACTGCAATAGTCCCCTAACTGTTCTACCGGAGGGTGTCACCTCCGCTTCCCTTCAATCTAAATTTTCATAGAAGCCAAAGTGACCCAGTCACCTCTGCTCAAAACCCTCTAATGGCTGCCCACCTGAGAGTACAAGCCAAAGCCCTTGGGATGGCTTACAAGGTCTTATGTGAATCCCCACCCTCCAGCTTTGATTTTATCTCCTACCAATTTCTCCTCGTTCACTCTAGCCACACTGGCTTCCCCATAGTTCCAGGAATTGTCCATGCAAGCGCAGGCTGCCTGTTCCAGCCTCAGGGTCTATGCACTCCTTCTTTTCCTGCA
>NW_005366873.1:1147604-1149138 GCF_000412655.1 Myotis brandtii
GCTTGCTTCCTCTCTCCCTCAGACTTCAGTTCAGACCTGGCCTGGGGCAATGAGGCTTTCTCTGACCTACAAAGGCCATCTTCCCACTCCCAGCACACACTTCTATTTCCTCAACCTGCTTCATGTTCTCTTTAACACTTTCCATCTGACCCACTGTATGTATCTGTCTACTTGTTGTTTGCTTCCCCCCAATCAATGTATTAATTTTGTTATGGATTTTGTCTTTTTGATGGTTCTATCCCCCAGTGCCTGGAAAAATGCCTACACAGCGGAGGTGCTCACTAGGTGTGTTTTTTTTAATGAATCTAAAAGAGGAATTAAAAGTAAATTGCTTATAAATTTAAATATAACTGAAGACGAATCTGAAATACATTTTCGTATCCCACATGTTTCTGTGTAATTAGCATCAGCATTGTTTCTTACCCGAAGTCTCTATGTAGTAGTGGGTAATTGCCTTCCAGTGATAAACGAAATCTTCTTGTAAAGGAAGAGAGGGTGCCAGCTGCACAAAAACACACAAAAAGACCACAGTTAAGAAAGTGGCATTCCAGTTTCCCACAAAGTACAATTCTGTATTTGTCTACTAATCATGCAAAAGCAACATACAAAGAAGGGGTGAGCTTTTACTTGCTCTCATTTGCCAGACATCAAAGAGAAGCAAAATGAGTCAAATCCAAGAAGGTGAAAATGATTCCTTAAGAAAGAGGACACACACATTTATCAACATTATTATTAAACTACAGGATTATTTAGTTCCCTTCCCCTGAAACCAGTAACTGCATTCGGCTTCGAAAGAAACAGTGTTCAGTGAAAACACACAATATTCTATTACTCGAGTATCAGTAAATGCCCTTATCAGTCACCGGGGATAAGGGCATTGTACCTAGGACTTTGACATGCAAAACAGTAAAATGCTGCTATATCATTAGTGACACATCACCACTACTACGACATATACCAAAGTCAACCCCGTAATCAGATTAAAACTGTTCCCCACTCTCAGTGGCAGACAGATGTACATCTTTTCTTTTTTAAGCCTAGAATAGGCAAGGCGTATTTTCAGCAAAATAACTATGTGAACAAGGCACGACCTATTTAAAGTCACAAAGTCAAAAATGTTTTACATTTTAGCTTTGAAATTTACTTCAGAGGTTTTAAGACCAAAATTATAGCCCTTCCCCAAACCTACAAGTATTTCAAATGTGTGTTAAATGGACAGAAAAGACTTGGTGGCTCTGGCCAGTTTTACTCATTGGTTAGAGCATTGGCCTGCGGACCAAAGGGTCATGGGTTCGATTTCCAGTGAAGGGCATGTATCTCAGTTGCAGGTTTGATCTCTGTCACTGGTCAGGGCGCATGCGGGAGGGAACGTTTATGTGTGTCTCTCACTTTGATGTTTCTCTCTCTCCTCCCCTTCTCCCTCCCTTCCATTCTCTCACTAAAGAGCAATGGAAAAATATCCTCAGGTGTGGAGTCACCAAAAAGAAAAAGAAAAGACTTGGTGCACCTTCACCAACATTTTCCTTTTGGTGGG
>NW_005366873.1:1149319-1154483 GCF_000412655.1 Myotis brandtii
AGAGAGAGAGAGAGAGAGAGAAAGAGAGCGAGCGAGCCCTCTTTAGTATCATCAATAAATTTTTACCAGAAAGTACAGAGTTGGCCCAGCTCACTTAAAAACAAATAGGTTTCTATTCTGGTAACCTGAACTCTGTCAGGGTAATCGTCCAATTTCATGTACTTCATCTAGACAGACGACCTAAGAGGTCATGTTACTCCTGCCCTTCTACTTGTTCCCTTTTGATTTCTGGGTGTCCCCAGCAGAGAACTCGAAGTTCGAAACCCTGTGAAAACAACTTCCAAACTATTGGGCAATTACAAACTCTGGTTTCAGTCCAGAAGGTGACACGGTTTCAGTCCAGAAGGTGAAATGTATTTAGGGAGAAACGGCCTGAGGAGTGCTCAGCAGTCATCACCATCTTAATGCTGCTGGCTCTCCCATCCTTGCCCATTCCCACTCACCCTTCTGAATAATACTGAGTTACAAGAACATAAGTATTCATCTATTTTCAAATAGGATTTTATGAAAAAATTTTAAACACTCTAAAACCTTTAACAAAGGAGTTAAAACCTTTGGGAGTACTATACTTCAAGAACATGGAGAGAGAAATGACTTGTGGGAGGTTGAGGGGAAAAAATAGAAAAATAAGAATGAAGGTATTAATTTGGAAAAACAATCTTCCTGAAATTTTTAGATTAAAAAAAATCTGTTTTAATCAGCTGCTTGTTTTGGGAATCTTTTTCAAAACATAAAATTTCTCTTGTTCTTTTAGACCTGTTTTTTGTTTGTTTGTTTGTTTGTTTGTTTTTTAATATACCAGCTTACATATAGTTAAATGGATTAACAACTGGGACAAACCCAAATGAAATTTGGCATTTCAAGAAATGCACTTAGTTCCTTAAGTATAAGTGTGTGATTTGTTAAATTCTGCTGAGGGAAGCTCCTGAGTATATAAGATCACAGCATCCTTGTTCCAAATTATGTTACCCACGGGACTTAACTATTTCCAGGGGAAGCCACTAAATCCAAGGCCTTCCAGGGTTTGTGTCAGGACCTTTGTAATTACAGACAAATTCAAGGGATGATGTCCTTGCTTACTTATAAAATACCCCTCTTCCAGGAGTTTGATTTAAAGAAAAAAATACTATTTAAGCAGCTGGCGAAGCAGTTCTAAATTGCTAATAACTTAGTTTAGTAACAATCTAGTTCAAACATGAATAAATTTCCTTATTCATGTAAAACTTCCTAGTAAACTTGCCTCTTCCATTACTAATTCTCACATGCGAATGAATTACCTGCTTTATCATTGCATAAAAACATTTATGCTCTGGGTAAAAAAACAAAAAGGGAAGAGATGTGTGAATCAGCATGAGGGGATTCTAATTTGAGTTAACTTGAACAATACAGCGATTAAATTTTTGAAAATTCATGCAATCCATATCTCAAACAGAAATTGACATAAGTACCTAACTCACCCACAGCTTTCTCTGGGAAATCTTGCCAGACTCCCTGCCTAGGATATAGTCTTTTCCACCCACGCTGTGAAACCCCCTACCAATCTGCCCCATCTTTCCTAGTCCTCATCCCAGGACTTTAATTGTTGAATTATCCATCTTCTCCACTAGACTGTGAACTCTACAAAGGCTGGGAATGTGTCATCTTTTTCATCACTGAATCCCCAGTTTCCAACTCAGTGATGGCATTTAGTAACCATTCGATGACATCTATTGAGTGAATAAATGAATGGCACAGCGGTTGCCACATTTAGTAAGTAGTTATGTGCCAGGCGGTGTGCTACAAAGTTTGCGCTTACTGTGTGTGGTCTTAAATGTTCACAATAAAAGCCTACTTTTCCCAAACAAACTCCTATTAAGACCCAAAGCCAGGTAACTGACTTGCCCAAGGAAACACTGCTTGTAACGAGAAACCCGGAC
This sequence comes from Myotis brandtii, assembly GCF_000412655.1. Classification (NCBI taxonomy): domain Eukaryota; kingdom Metazoa; phylum Chordata; class Mammalia; order Chiroptera; family Vespertilionidae; genus Myotis; species Myotis brandtii. Next base: position 1,151,236 of record NW_005366873.1, read on the forward strand.
TGTCTGTCTTCAAAATGCCTACCACACAGAGGATCTCCACTGATAATCCACACGAGAACTAGTATCCTCAAAGCCCCATCTGCATGCTGTCGCACGTGTATCATGAACACTCCATGCCCAGATCTTTTAAAACACTTCTTCACCCCAACTTTTCTAATGCCCTTCCTCTCATCTCTGCCTCCAAAATCCAGCTCAAGTCTCGTGTCCTCCAGAAAGCCTTTCCCAACTACTCCAATCCTAAGTGCCTGCTCCCTTCCTCCCTTGGAACTCACTGGCTGAACAGCCATCCAAATAATAATAATAATAATAATAATAATAATAAATCATCTATATTATAAAAGGCCCGTGGCCGTAACGCTGTAACGACCAAACAGCTGGTCACCAGGAGGTGCATGGAGCACCTCTTGAGCCCTCCCCCCACCCCTCACCCCACCGGGCACTGGCAGCATCAGTGGAGTGTGCAAGGCATCGCAGGGCGGCAGACATGGCCCTGATGGCAGGCTAGGCCTAGGGGACCCTACACGTGCACAATTTAATCGTGCGCTGGGCCTCTAGTAATATTAATAATAATAGTGGTAAACCTTTACTGAGCACTTACTATGTGCCAGGTACTGCACTAAGCACTTCAGGTACATGATCTCATTTAAATTTTCACAACAATTCTGAGATAGGGACTGGAACCCTGTTCTGTCAGGCTTTAAGGGCTAAGCCACACTCTTGTGCATTGCTTATACTTTAACTGCATATGTATTTGTTTTGTCTCCCAAATGAGACTGTAAATATTGTGGGCAAGGACAAGGGCACGTCTGTGTCTCTTGCACTGGGCCATGCTTTCACGGTGGGCTCATTAAACACTTGCTGAATGACCCAAAACTGAAGTTAGAAATCTCTTGTTAAAGAATACACTTCAGAAGACACGACATATGTTTGACTGGAGGTTTTCATTCCCAGGGCAGAGTCGTTTTTTAAAGAAATAGCTGGTTCCCAAAAATCAAGATTAGCTCTTAACTGTAATTTCAAATTATGAAAGATGACTTCAATTGAATTAACTAGTTAAAACGAATAAAACTTCCTTCCCTCACTGCCCTTGCTCCTCTTGGAATAAGGCTGCCCTCAAAGGATGGAACTGGCTGGAGTTAAAAGATACCAGTCCCTGGCAGATGACCTAGCACAGACCAGGCCCTCAACAAATACTGACTTGTACTTAATTGGAAGGTATTTTATTTATTACCCTTTGGAGAATTTGTACTGAAATGATCCAGGCCAACTTCAGAACAAGAGAGGCCTGATTTCAGATTTGTGACATGGGGCAACTAACAAAACAGATTCGTTTCATAACTCTTACTGGCCAACCCTCTCTATACTGAAGGGGACCTGTCACTTCTGAAAGGAGAGGCAAGAATGACAAGTTTTGTTTTTGATCAAGGGGTGAATTTCTCTCCTAAACTCAAATCGCAGTCTATCAGCTTAATAACGCATTTTCAAATCCTAACCTTTGAAAATATCTTAGTGCATTGTTTTTTTCTTGTAAGTAGTTAACAGGAAGTGAAGAGAAACCATTAAATCTACCTTTAAATCTCACTTAAATGAATAAGTATCTGGTCACCCCTAAAAAGAAAAAAAAACACTTGAAGGCTGATCCAATGGGATAAAGAAACCTAAATGTAATAACACCAAATGGGAAAACATCAGTCATGCGATGACAGGCTGAAAAAGGTCATGTCCGAGTCTGCCTGCAGGATTAGCTCCCGTCTCTGTACAATCCTGATAATTATTATCTTAATTGTAATACTGTATCAGAAAGTACTAATTGAGCATACCAATTAAAAGGAATACAGAGAAAAGCTAATGAAAAGAAGTGAGGAACAGTAAGATGAGCTTACAGAAAACAATGTTGAGCAAGTAACTAGAACTTCATAAATGGAAACCAATCTTGGGCCAGGAAAAAGTATTCCTCAAGTGCCACACAGATGGCTTATTTATCATGAGGTATGAAGTCATTCCCAAGAGATATGTTAGAAGAAAAAAAATAGTGTGTCAACGTTTTTTTCATGAGCTTTCACCTCCTATCTAGGTAAACTGGGGAGTATGGCAGCTGAAAACATCAACTCTAAGCCAGTAAAAACAATGTTCCTAAATTCAACGTGGTCGTTCTGAGGTGAGTATAATCCACTCTAACTTTCTCACTAACCTCAGCAAAGTAGAGAACCCGGATATGACAGAACCAGCGTGAGACGATCGACATGGATAATTCGGTAGATGCGAACATATACAATTACGAAAAGATAATGAGGCCCGAAAACACAGGCCTCAGGGACAAAATGAGTCTTTACTGGGAGAGCATGAAAGCCATCTTTTTCTAAGTACTTATTTCTATAAACATGAGCCTGGTAGGTAAAGGATATAAATAATGTACTACATTTTTATTCCCAATGATCTCAATATTAAACTAGTCAATGTTGAAAAGTAAGTGATTGTTAAGGAATAATGTAAAATGTAAATGCCACTGCTTTTTACAAATTTTAGTCTAATTCTTTTAACATAAAGACGCTGCAGACTGTGGACAAACGTCTCAGAGTCTAAAACTGTCCCCTCCCTCATGTGTCACACTGCTCTTCATTCATGAACACTTCCTCTCTTGATTTGATACACACGTTTTCCCAAGAACCTGTAGTAAAGCTAAAAGGATCCAAAAACATTTCCCACCTGCCACTTAAAATAACTGTACCAAAGTTTGTTTTCATGACCGAGTTTTTCAAATCCATGGCAATAGAAACTGTCCTACTGTAATTGTTTTGTTGTTTTTTTTTAAATAAAGTTGGGTGTCTTTTAATGTGCGCTATCACCCAATCTGAACACAGAAGAGAGAATGACATTTTAAAAATCGGCAAAGTAACAGTTCCTTCACAGGATGCACTTCTCCCAGAGTCGAGGAAAGCAACTCAAGCAAAGCCATAGGCCCCTGGGTAACCCGACAGCCGCCAGCCCCGCTCCGATCCTCCTCCGGGGCTGGCCTGCGAGGACCTGGGAACAGTGCGTGTCGACGCGGGGCTCTCGAGTCCTCGGAGGCGAGCACAATGGCAGGACGAACGCAGGGCGTCCAGGAAGAGGAGGCAGGAGAGGAAACAGATGGCGGGGCCCGGGCTGCGAACCCCCACTCCGAGCCCCTCCAAGCTCCTCGGTGTCACATCCATCACTCGGGTCCCGCCGGCCAGGCCTGCGCGCAGAGCTGGCGGGGCCATGGCACA
>NW_005366873.1:1155370-1173263 GCF_000412655.1 Myotis brandtii
ACCGCCCGCCCCCGGCTTCGGGGCGCCTCGGACCCCCTGGTTTTTCAATGTCTAACACCCAGCCAGCCTCTCAGATGTGTTGCCGGTGGAAATGACACGTAGGGAAGCGTGGCCATATACGTATGTGCGGGTCTGGGTTCGTCTTTTAAGGGTGGATTTGGAAGAACAGGATGAAATAGCACAGTATTCCTAAGGCGAAGTGCACCCTGGATTTAAATGCTAGAAATGAGAACGGATCAGCCGACACTGGTGAAATGGCTTTGCAAACTGTAAAATAGATTCCTATTACTAATTATTCAACATTAAAATAGGAAGCCACGCCCAGCCTGCATGCTCAGTGGTTGAGGGATAGCTCCACCTTATGAACGAGGAGGTCACAGGGTACATGCCCTGGTTGTGGGCTCAATCCCCAGTGTGGGCAATGGGCCTCTCTCATCATTGATGTTTCTATCTCTCTCCTTCTCCCTTCCTCCCTGAAACCAATAAAAAAACCCAAACATATATATATATAACAAAAGAGGAAGCCCCAAACGAACCAATGGTCAGATGGGCCAGTTAATCTGTTTCCTGTGTTATTCTTGGGTGCAATGTTTTCAGTGCAGCATTTTCTATTCCGTTTATCGAATGACGCTGGAAAGAATCGGAAGGGATTCTAGGAAATGGCACGGCACAGCTATGTGGAGCTACAATGTAAGCACGGGGATAGAGGCTTCTGAAAATGCTATGCAACCGTGCGCATCCGTCAAGCCTCGGAGAAGCACAATTCCGGCTGCTGAAATTTAGGGCGGGTTGCTACAGATGATGAAAATGTTCATATCCTGGAGAACTTGGTGTTTGTTTTTGCTAGTGTTGGTATGTTATCAACAGGACCATTAAGTTCTTGATAAGATGAGGGTGGAGTAAGTTTTGCCCAACCAGTGATGAAAATATGTATTGGCCGTTGTACTGAGAAAGGCAGAAAAGGTAGCCAGCCGTGCAGAGTGGGTAAGAGAGTCTCCGGAGCTAAGGAGCCGAAGTTGAAATCCCAGCGTGGCTCAGGGGTTGAGCATTGACCTATGAACCAGGAGGTCACGGTTGGATTCCCAGTCAGGGCACATGCCTGGGTTGTGGGCACGATCACCAGTGTGGGGCCTGCAGGAGGCAGCCGATCAATGATTTTCTCTCATTATTGATGTTTCTATCTCTCCCTTCCTCTCCCTTCCTCTCTGAAATCAATAAAAATATATTTAAAAAATAAATATAAAATTGGAGAGACTAGCACAAGGTTGTGTGGCACTTAATTAACATATGCAAAACAGTGCCCAGTCCATAGTAAGCAATACATAGGCCCTTGGTATTTATCATTATTATTATTGGCAATGATAGTATTTACCAAAAAAAAAAAAAAAAATAGGGCCAGAAATCAAGATTTAGGGGGAGGACTTTATTTATTTATACATATTTTTCACACTTATAGCAAGGATTACTATCAAACTCCACTCACTGGGCCAGGGATCCTTGTGGTGTCAGTGGAATATTTGCCCCTCACTTAGCACACGACCTCCGCTTGTAAGCCCGTCGGCCACCAGTGGCCTCAACACCAAGCTCTCACAATGTGCTTAAGGAGGAGACCTTGACTAGTCTTGTCTTCTTTTCTCCTCTGTTTATGTTGTTTGAATCCATACACAGCAGGTAGATCTGGCCTTAATTTATGGTGCACTGGCCCCAGAATGCTGGGTCCTCTTCTGTTGTTGGCTGAACACTGACATGTGCTCCTACTCAAATTTTGGCCAATTGTGTCTGCTTCAGCCAACAGTCCATAATGGCTATTATTATTATTATTATTATTATTCACACAGGTTAAGATGGTTAGTCATATTGTTAACCATACTTATTTTCCTGACCTAATTGTCCTACATTTATGTGGTATTTTGCATTTTCATAATGCCTCATCACCACTAATTGCATGGGGAGGTCTGTGTAAGACGGGCTTACTTAGAGTTGTTCGCATTTGATGATGCCTGTGCTCATTATAAACACAATAAAGTATATGTTCTAGTCTAGATTAATAGCAATATTTAGGAAGATGATTTGTCTACCTCATATCTCGGTTCCAAGACATACAAGTTGGACTAGAATTGTAATTGAGCAGATATTCTTGCCTCCTAGTCTCATCTTTGATGCCTGTGGAGGCCCTATGATTATCACCTGCCTTTTGCATGGGCAGAGGTGAACCTACCTCAACAAAGTGGGATTTGAGAAAGCGTAACAGAGGCTTCCCTTGGCCTCCTAAACCCTTATATGTGGTTGCCTAAAACTCTTCAATTAGAACTTTATTCCTGTGGCTTAAGCCAAATGAGAAATTTAGTTCCTGCTAAAACTAAAATACTCTTCAGAGAGATAACAGACACATTAAACTCTATCATTCATTACACCTCAGGGTGAATGAATTAGTTAAATTCTTCTCTGAATGAAATTTAATCAGTGATGGAGACCAAAAGTAAAAATAGAGAAACAGGACAAAAAATAAACTTGGAGGAAACACAGTTGCTTGCATTGAACAGAGAGGGAAAGATGGGGAAGGAATCTTTAAAAAACAGAAGCAAACAAACAAACACTGTCATTAATATTTCCCAAGAGATAAAAGATACTGCATCAGTAAAACATGAATGTTATGTTATTTTTTTAAAGCACCATTTAGAGAGCATTTAGAAATCAAGAATAATGAAAATAGAACTATAAAAACAACACAAAAAAGGATGAAAAGCAAACTTGAAAAAATTTCCCAAAGACTAGAGCAAAAATGACATAGGGATGAAAACTTGGGGGTGGGGGGGGCGGGGGTGAAAATTAGAGGGGCCAGTCCAGCAGACCCAACATCTGAATAATTGAAGAGACTAGAGAGAGGAAATCATTAAACTAATAATTCAATGTAATTTTATAGATCTTAAAGGATGAGTATCCAAATTCAGAGAGTGCATTAAATACCAGAACAACGACTGCAAACAGACTCACCCTAGTGGCCATCGTGGTAAAATTTCAGAACACCGGCTTCAGAGAAAGATCCTATAAAACATGTCATGAGGGAGAGGAAAAATAGGAGTTCATACAAAGAATCAATAATTATAATGAATTACACTTTTCAACAACAACATGGGAAGTGAGAAGGCATTGGAGCAAAGCCTTCCAAATTCGAGGTACAAGAATTTCAATCTAGAATTCTGTTGCTAAGGAACTGTCAGTTCAGTGTGAAGGTAAAATAACTCGTGTCAGATGTGCAAAGTATTGAAAACTTTTCCTGCCGTGCACCCTTTCTAAGGAAGCTATCAGAAGCTGTGTTCCACCGAAACTCGAAACTCGGGGAGTAGGCCAAAGGAGAAAATGATGAGGGAACTAGATAACAGGGCCCACCACAAGATGGTGATGAAGGAAATTTCTAAGATAATGGTGAAGCAGAATCCCAGCATGACAACTACTCCTCAAGCTGTGAGAGCAAGCAACCCGCCCAGATTGGAGCAGGTCAGAAGAGATTTCCTCAAGAAGATGAAACTGAGAGATGGAATAGGTATGAGTTTGAGTAGATTTACAATAGAGGAGTAGAGTTTGATGTTGGATTAATGATAAATACAAAGAAAACGAAGCAAAGAAAAAACCCAGATCATTATTATCACCGAGAGAAAAAAATATTGTGCAGGAACAAGTAATCATAGTTTCCATGGCTCAACTGTAAATAGCATTGACATAACCATAATAATGTAAACACTGATCTAATTAAAATGATGGTATTGCTCTTTTGAGAAGATGAAAAGATGGATGTGTGGTGGAGATGGAGATAGGGGAGGGTGTGTAAGAGAGAGAGAAAACTAAATCCTCTGTAATGGGAAAACATTAGATATTGCTTAAAACAGATATCAAGAAGTGACACGCACATTATTTAAAGAAAGGAAGTAATAAAAGAGTCCACTCAAAGTACGGAAAAATGTTGCCTGTGTGGAGCAGGAAATTAGGAGTTTTGGAGAAAGAGCAGGGCTTTCATCACAAACCTTGTAAAACCTCTTGAATAAACAATATGCTGGTGTAACTGATATGCCCAAAGTTTGTTTGGCCAAGGGAGAAACTAGAGGCAAGAAACCATTTTTGGTGCTTTCTAAAAAGTTTAGACACAAGATTATAAGGGTCAATAACTGTGGGAATAGGAAGAAGATGGTAGACTTGAAAGATGAGGTGAGTGCAACCAAATTGTGTTAAGTGATTAAATATAAGAGTGAGGGAGAAGGAAAAGTCAAAGATATTGGTGGAGTTTCTAGCTTGGATGAGAATAGGTGAAGATTCCATTAATTGAGATAGGGAATATGAAAACATCTATATGTATAAAAGCCTAAGCGACCTTTATGACTGAATGACCAAACAACTGGTCTCTATGACGTGCACTGACCACCAGGGGCCAGATGCTCAACTCAGGAGCTGCCCCCTGGTGGTCAGTGTGCTCCCACAGCCAACCTCTCCCGGCTGGTCAGCCAGCCCCAATCAGCCCGATCGGTGGTGGGGCCGACCGGCCAACCTCCCGCAGTTTCTCCCTCTGGCCAGCCAGCCCTGATCGGCTCTGATTACTGGCCAGTCCGAAGGACCCCACCCGTGCATGAATTTGTGCACCAGGCTTCTAGTAGAAAAATAATGAGATGAGTATTTTTTTGGTGTGGTTAGGTTTGATTACCTATATGATGACATCTATGGGGATATGTCTCAGTATGGATCAATAAGTTTGGATTAGTCAGTCAGGGGAGAAATCTGGGCTAGAAATAAAGATTTGAGAGTCATCTCTTAAAGATGTTCATTGATTAACCATTATTCTGTATACTTGAAACGAATGTAAAATAATATTAAATGGCAACTGTAATTGAAAAATAAAATCTAAAAAGAGATGGTAATTGAGATATAGGAATAAGTGATGAGATAGTTCAGTGAGATAGTATAGTGAAGCCCAAGAGGTGGGCAAACATTGAGAAGAGGTTCAGGGAGAGTGAGTTTCTAAAGTTGGGAGGCTGGTTCAGATAAAAGGGTGAGCTGGCATAGGCTACAGTCTTCATCGCCTGAACTCAACCCTACAGCTGCCACAGAAACAAGAGAGAAGATAGATCTGATAGATCTCAGAAACGTAGGTACAAACTGTGGACACTCCTTGGCGAGTACGGCAGATGCCTCTGGTGCTTGGTGTCGCCTTCCCTTGGCCCACCTCTGATTGCAGGGGCCCGTGGGCAGTTCCATCCAAGTTCAGGCTGACCGCCTGGTGACAGCATCTCACCTCAGTCTCATGCTTCCCTCGAGAATTTCTGCCACCGAAAACTCTGTGTGGGAGAACCTCCTCCTCCCAAAAGCACGAGGGGGATGAAACCCATGGGGCAACTCTTAGCCAATGGAGGATGGAACCTGGTGGATAAGTACCCAGGGTCCTGTCTCTCTGGTGGGAAACAAGTGTAGGAAGTGTTCTGGACACGTCTCAGGACGTCCCAGTGGGATTGAGTACCCGCTGACCACAGTGGTAACCTCAATAGCCCTGTTCTTTCATTTTTCACTCTCCCCACTTCCCCACTTTATGACTTCCTGGGATTTGATGTAAACTACTTAGAATCTACTCTTCATCCCGGGCTCTTCTGTTGAGGAAACCCACTGTGTGTGGGAGTTAGAGTGGAAGAAGCCAAGAGGGGAAGGCCAAGAGCCACAAAGTGGGTATAGACTTAGGGAGATACACCTTCACCCTTTAGGCTAGAAATTACAATGAAGGAAAGCATTCCTGAAAGTGAGTAAGTCCAATGGCATATGACCAAAAAAACCCCAAATATAGTGGCCTAAAGAAGTTTATTTTTTCTCTTTCAAATAAAAGAAGTTTACCTGGGAGGCACTCAGGGCTATTCGGTGGCCCCAGCACTGCCATATTAAGATCACTTCCTGGCCCCATAGAGGTGCTAGAGCTCCCGATACCAATTTTGGGGATAGTAGTGGGAGGAATCAAGGGGAAAGAGGTTACCTTTTAAACTTGTTAATCCCTTTTAGCAGATCCTTTCTGAAAGTTCCACACTTCTGCTAACATTTCATTGGCCAGAACTTACTCAACCTCACCTAGTGGTTGGGAAAGAAAGGGGAAATGTAGTGTTTGATTCTGAGTAACCACCAGAAAAAAGAAAGTACAAAGTATTATTGTCAGGCTCAGTACAATATATATATATATATAGATAAATAGATATAGATATAGATATAGATATAATATAGATATATAGATATAGATATAGATATATAGATATAGATATAGATAGATATAGATATAGTGCTCAATCCAATGGAATGTAGGAAAAAATAAAAATATGTAAAAAAAGAAGCATGAAAAAATGGAGAACATAAAATAGACTCTTCTGTTGATTATAATAAACTAGAGGCCCAGCGCACGAGATCGCGCAAGACCCAGACCCGCCACTCCACCATGGGACTCCAGACCCGCTGCGCTGCAAGACCCATCAATGCACCTCCTGGTGACTGGTTGTTTGGTCATTACAGTGTTACGGTCACTGGCCTTTTATAATATAGATGGAAATTGGTCCTTAAGATCATCTAGTTAAAAGACCTCACTCTATAGATGAGGAAAGTGAGGTCAGAGAGCACGATAGCCAGTCACACCCTCGTGTAGTCCTCTCCCACAGTGTACTAGGTGAGTTTACATGAGCAATAGAATACAGCAGAAGTGATGTTGCTTCTGAGATTAGGGTATCAAGGATATTGCAGCTCCTGTCTAGTGGCTCCCTCACTCCTGGATCACGGACTTTGAAGGAAGCCAGCTATCATATCATGAGCAACCCTACGGAGAAGCCCACATGGTGAGGAACTGGTGCCTCTTGCCAGCAGCCATGTGAGTGAGCTTAGAAGCAGGTCCCTCAGACCCAGTCGAGCCTTCAGATGACTGCAGCTCTAGCTGACATCATGATTACGACCCCATGAGAATCTCTGAGCCCGAGCCAGTTAAGCCACTCTCAAATCCCTAACCTACAGAAACTGGGAGATAATGCTTGCTTGTTGTTTTAAGCTACTAATTTGGAGGTAATTTGTTAAGCAGCAATACATAAATAACAGGGAGAGTTTTTGTAACTTACTTGAAGTCACAAAGCTAGTGGCCAATTTCCAATGAGAGCAGAGGGTTCCTGACTCAATGTTCTATTAGATCCCATTATATTCTGGTGTACCTTGGACTTCTTTTGTCCTTGGACACACCCATTCAGGAGGTGTTAATAACTAAAAATTCTGTTTTTTTCATAGGCAAAATAACATGAAAGCTGGGCCACTCTTCCTCATGGACTGCAGAATACGATTCAGTAAGGTAAGTATGTACTTTGACCTTGCCATGGAGTAATGCATAAGCATTTCTATCTTCTTGCCACAATTTCTGGAAGGATAGAGGTGACTGATTCAATTGTGTGCAGTAGCTTAGTGATAAAACCAGAAATGTAACTTCTACTTGACTTCTTTTAACCACTCCACAAGAACGACATAGAGTACGCAGTGTTACTCAGTCATGTAAATGCTTCAGTAATTCTGACCTTCCTGTGCAGCGAATCAGTGACAGGGCCTCGTGTCTGCATTTCTGTCTGTTGTCTCTAAATGGAATATTCAGAGGAGGGCAGATTGCCAAGAAGGCACTTTGTGGCTTCCATTTCCCTGCCGTAGAGTCTCCCATCTGGATGCACAGGACTATTGTGTTAGCGTTTTGTGTGACCTGTGACTTACAGTTTGGGTCTCAGTTTTTAAAAATGTAATCATACAAACAGTCTTATTTTTTCCTTCCTTAAGGATATAGCTAGAAAAGTAGGGGGGTGGGAGTAGAAAATTGGGTTAGGGTTTAACTAGAACATGGATAGTTTTAAAAGTTAATTTCAAGTGTTGTCGAGGCTCCAATTCTATGAACTCGCACCAGCTTTTAGATATATTTCCAATTATTCCTCATTACAGTCAGTAAGTTAATTTGCTCTCATATATTCCCAGCATGAGGGAGATTCTTGGATGTTTACATGTTTTTTTTCTCACTATACTTGAAAAAATAGATTTGTCAGCTATTCCCTAGTATCACTTATTCTCTTGAGAGTCATAGAAAGATAATTTTCACTCCCTTGACATTTTAGCACTTACACGCATGCACACACATGTATGACCAACTTATACTACAAAATATTGTTAACTGAACATAATTTTGAAGTGTGGGTTCTATATTTTATCTGGCAACCCTACCATTTTTTTAACCTAATAACCTTTTTTTTTTTTTAACATTCAGTATTCGTTTTATTAGTTTCAGGTGTACAGCACAGCGGTTAGCCAATCATATACTTTACAAAATGATCCCCCTGATATTCCCAGTACCCACCTGGCACCATTTGTTACAATATTATTGACTATATTCCATATGCTGTACTTTACATCCCATGGCTATTTTCTAACTACCAATTTGTACTTTTCTTAACACAATGCCTGATAAAGACATTCTAAAAGTGCCACTCGGCTTTTCTTGCCACCTGTAGGTGGCAGTCTAATCAAATAATTTAATGAGAGCTGCTTGGCAAAGCCAAGTTTAATACTGTATTATTTATCCTATATTGTTTAATAAGACTATTAATATTAAAAATATTTCTAAGAATACTAATTTTATATAAATGAAGTTTTCACAAAAGAGAGATAAATTTTGAAGTTGCTAAAAACTAAATAGAATTCAGTCCTTATTCCACAGCCCACCATCAAACAGATTCAAAGCCCCATGTGGTCCAATTCCAGTAAGCTACCATGCCTTTTATACTTAAGTGATATTTTCAGAATTCTTTAGTTTTTCATGATATTGTAAATAGGATTTTTTTCTTATATTTTCTAGCAGACTACTTCTGATGTGTAAGATAGCTATTGATTTTTGTATGTTTAATTTGTTTTAGACCATACTCTATAGTTTAAGTAGTATTACTATAAATACTCTTGGATTTTATAATACACAATTAAATTATCTGCAAGTAATATACTTTTCTCTCTTTTAAAATATAGCAATAAATCTTTTTCTACTTTAAAATAACTAAATACAGTTACATTAAACATAAGTATTAAGAAGAAAACTAATTATATTGATGCTCTTAAAAACCTTTTTCTAAAACAAGGTTTCCTTATTCACTCAAAACTATTATTATTATTATAACAGTTTAATTCTATAATCCAAAAATACAGCCATAACCTTGTAGTCATATTTACAGGTGAACTACGTAAAAATAGGATCTCAATGATCAGTTGCTTCCACATTCATACACGCTACCCCCTGCCTATTCTGCTAAGAGGGCTTCTTCTTATCACAGAGGTCTGTCTGCTTACAAAGCCAATGGGTAAACATCCCCGTGAAATTCAAAAAAGTCCCTCAGTAACTTATTCTTTTGTTGTATACTGTATTCTAGAGAAGAACAAGTATGCGTTCTTTTGAATTTCAATGCAATAGTCTTTGATTTTTTAACAGAAAAGTTATATCCCTTTCTGGTTCCTACTATTATTCATTATCTTTTGAGCTATGACAGTGTCCTTAGCACCGCACAAAACAGGACACAGTCCCTTTCCATGCCTCATGTTGTGAAACCGCCTAAGAATTAGGATCTATGAAATCATGAGTTTTGAAGGTAACACTTTTAGGTATTTTAGTTCACAGGTATCTTAATGTGTGTTGATTTATAAGCTATAAAACGGGGTGAAAGTTAAATATTTGAGAAATAAATGCTGCACTAGGTGGCACTATTTGGTAATATGCTACTTGCGTTGAACTTAACTAGTTAATGATTTTCATATACTTTGCTGTATTCCAGTAATTATTCTGCAAATATAAAATCTATTAAGTATTTTATGATTACTAAGGTAATTTATTCTTTTAATGAAAAATTTAAAAAATACCCCCCCAAAATTTTCTATAATTCTGTTTAGCTAGCTTACAAATGTGTTGTTTTTTTCCTCTGTGGTCCAGGAAGCTCTGAATAAGGCATACATTTTGGAGCTAAACAAACCTGGGTTCAAAATCCCCACCTGACACAGCTCAGGGAAAAAATATTCATCTCCTTAGTTCTGTGTTTTTAAATCTCGACTTCTGCCTCCAGCCGCCATTCATTTCTTTCAGAAAGTTGTGAGTTGTCTTTCCTTTCTTACCTTCCCTGCACTCCTCCACCCACTTTAATTTGGCTTCTGTCCCCTTAGTCCAGAAATGACTCTTCTTCAAGTCACTCATGCCCTGCATGTTGCCAAATCCAGTGCGCACTTTCCTGTCTCCATCTCACGCTCCCTCTCAGCAGCGGTGTTGTCCTGGAGCTGGGGGAGGGGGAGAGGGGTCATGGTACTTGGTAGCGAGTGGTTTGTGTGCATCTTTTTCCAACTCCAAGTTCAACCAAGACATGTTGGTAGCTTGGAATTAGCCAAGGTGAGAGTATTTATACCATGGAAATAAGCAAATGCTACAGATCAGCCTTTTCCCCACCATAGCCATTGGTTAAGCAATGACTCTCACACTGTGGGATATAGGTAATCATGTTTCCCTTCACAGAACCCTCTCTCTCTTTTTCTTAAATCAGTACCACTCTCTCCTGGTTGTCTTTCCATCTTCTCATTGGCTCTTCCTCTATCCAACGCTACATGTTAGCACTCCCTGGGAGCCAGTCCTAGGCCTCTCTTCTTCCTCTCATGTACTAGCTTTAAAAATAATCTCGCCATGCCCTGCTGGCGTGGCTCAGTGGTTGAGCGTCGCCCTATGAATCAGGAGGTCACAGTTGGATTCCTATTCAGGGCACATGCCTGGGTTGTGGGCTCGTTTCCCAGTGTGGGATGTGTGGGAGGCAGCCAATGATTCTCTCTCATCATTGATGTTTCTATCGCTCTCTCTCTCCCTCTCCCTTCCTCTCTGAAATCAACAAAAGTATATTTTAAAAAATAATCTCACCAATTTCCATGTATTTAAACATTACCATTATGTTGGTCAATTTGAGATTTGTATCTGCAGCCCAGGGCCTACGCTCTAAGATTTAAATTCAAACATCAAACCACTTAGTTTAACTTATACTCAATGTCTTACAGACATTTCAACCTCAAGGCCAAAACAAAGTTCCAGATTTAACTTCCTAAGCTTTTCCCTTTATCTGCTCCATCCCAACATTCTCCAGTTCAATAAATGGAACTGCCATTTTATTTTATTTTATTATTTATTTATTTTATTTTATTAATTTAATATTTTATTTTATTTTTGTTTTATCCTCACCTGAAGATATTTTTCCATTGATTTTTCGTTAGGGAGAGTGGAAGGAAGGGGGAGAGACAGAGAGAGAGAATCATCAATGTGAGAGAGACACATGGATTGGTTGGCTCCCGCACACGCCCCCACCAGTGCTGGGGATCGAGCCTGAAATCCAGGTACATGCCCTTGACCAAATCGAACCTTCAGTCTGTGGGTCAACGCTCTATCCACTGAGCCAAACCAGCAAGGGCTTACTTATTTTTTTTAAATCCTCACCCAAGGATATGTTTCTATTGATTATTTTAAAGACAGAGGAAGGGAGAGAGAGAGAGAGAAAAAAACCCCCACAAAACTTCAATATGAGAGAGAAACATCAATCAGTTGCCTCCCGTATGTGCCCCGACCCAGGATCAAACCCACAACTGTTTGGTGCACAGGATGACACTCCAACCAACTGAGCCACTGGCCGGGCAAAGACAGTTTTGTTTTAAAGGACAACAGTGAGACTATGGCAGTTTTTTCAACAGACACTATGGAAAAAAAATGATGGAATAATTTCTTTATTGGTGGAAGAAAAAATGTTATAAAAGATATCACTAATGATTTTACCTACACCAAAAATGGATTTGTTGTCTACCAGCTCATACTTATGACTATTTATGGATGTCCTTTGGAACTGTCTCTTTTAAAAATATATTTTATTGATTTCAGAGAGGAAGGGAGAGGGACATAGAGATAGAAATATCAATGATGAGAGAGAATCATTGATCAGCTGCCTCCTGCACACCCCACACTGGGGATCAAGCCCACAACCTAGGCATGTGGCCTGACCGGGAATTGAACTGTGATCTCCTAGTTCATAGGTCGACACTCAACCACTGAACCATGCCGCTTGGGCTGGAACATTCTTTAGCACTCGGAATTACTTGGCCTCACACCATCTCATCATTATATAATTTGTGGCTCACAATTGTGTGGCATAAAGATCACCTGTGCCAGCTTATGCAGACTGGAGCCTTAGTCTCCTTTCAGGTGATGCCTACTTTTATTCTCCACCGGTTTGACTGCCATCAATTATAGCGTCAATATAATCTTCTCACCAGGACTTGACATTGCTTTGACCCTATTAGCAAGAGCGCTCTGCCTGTATATTAGAAATACTACTGTTATTGGAAGCTTCTATTTTAATTTCTATAGCACGATATTGAATCTTAGGGATTTGGAGTTTTCTCACAAACTGTACACCAGGTCATTTTTCTTCGTGGCACGTTGGAATTCCCTACACTCGCAGGCGAGAGGCGGATGGAGTTCCATCATTAGGCAGCAGTGCCAGCGTCGGGCTGCAGGCTCCTTCCGTGTGGTTTAACTTACCTAAACATGGCGGAGAGGGTTTGTAAATGTGTGTCTTCCGTGCCCCCGTGGATTCATCGCTGGTAAAACAGAGCAGTGGAAACTTGCTGTGCACATCCTGTCCTACCTATGGCGTTTGGAATGAGCACTCAGAGTCTACCGGATGCCTCACCTCTCTCCCGGAACTAAGGAGACACCAGCCAGCAGCACATACATAGTCCCTGACCATTAGAATGAACCGGTTGCCACTCACCATCCCTCAAATGTCCCATTTAATGTTCCATCCAGATCTGTTCTTCTCAGGTTGCTCGAGTACCTGTGTTTCGTGTTTGTTTTGTTTTGTTTTCAGGTCAGTGGTTCCTGGGGTGGGTGCCTTCGGACACCTCGTGCTTTTTGGCCTGACTCCTGTAGGGACTGCAATCTGTTCTTACCTCTGCCTTGATTCCCTGGTACTGATTTCCTTTAAAGAGCCTACCTCTGAAATATTCAACATCCTCAGAATCTATATTTCTACACATGAAATATTTAACATCTCCACTCTGCTCCCCCAAACCCTGCCCCTGGCCCTCATTTCTAGATCAGACACCTTTCAAGGTCTGCATTCTGGCCTGGATCTGGACTTGATTACTCATTCCTGTGTTTTGACTTTATCTCTTCATTTTCGGTCCAATTTTCCTCACAGTTTCCCCCGAGTTAGTGCCAACTGCTATGTAACGTTTCCAGAATGCTGCATGATGAACCTCTAACCCCCTGCTTCAAGCGAACAGTTTCACTGTGTTAAGGCTCCCACATAATAATAAATAAAGCATTTACTATTTGCTAACGGATGGAATAGAAACCATTCAAAACATAATTCCTAAGGAACTAACCGATATCAGCCACAGCTGCATGCTCCCCCTCTACACAGCCATTTTAAGCATGAGAGCTCTTAAATGTCTTAGATGTGGGCACAGTTAGGAGGTTGAGATGAGCTGAACACAGGCTTCAAAGTGGAAGTGATGGACAATTGGATTGGCGTCTTCCAGCATCAGTTCAGAAGCTCCCTAACTAAAAAATAGGCCGCTCATGGGGACATAGAGGGGTCGGCTCCACACAGACGTGCCCATTGTTAACCAAGTAAGAATTACCATTTGTTCAATGGTCTATATGAAAACATTCTCTCATGTACATTGTACTTGCATGTTACAATAACCTTGTGAGGTGGATATTGTTTTTATTATGTCTATGTTGAACCCAGCAAATAGTACTTTTATCGAGTATTTACCATATGCTAGATTAAATGATAATATACTTAACATTCACTAATTATCTCATTGAATCCGTAAACGGTCTCAAAGAGGCAAAGAGGAAGCAACTACTTTTCAGGTGATGAAACTTGAGGTTTATATTAGCAGAGGCTGTGCCTAAGGATGCAGGAGTAGCAAGTGAGAGAGCTAGGATTTAAAGTCGCCGATCTCTTAATCATAAAGTTGGAAGTTAAATGACTTGCCCAAGGTCTCCCAGCTTGGAAGTTTGGGACTGGAATTGAGTCCATGGCTTATGATGATTTATTATTCATTTTTAAAAAACAACTTTATTCACATAGTTTATAATTAACCTATTTAAAATGTAAAATTTGACGAGCTGGCGTGGCTCAGTGGTTGAGTGTCGACCTATGAACCAGGAGGTCACGGTTTGATTCGAGGTCAGGTCACAGTTATTTTAGGTGAGCAATTTGTTAGTATGCTCAAGCTACTAAAAGAAGTGGGGTTGTTACATGGTTGTTAGAATTAGTTTCATATTTCTAAGACTATAGGAAGAGTTTCTGGGATGATGTGATGGACCCTAAAAAGCATTTCAAAGTATCATATCTTCAAAATATAAGCCAATCATATATGTCTAGCTTGTTCACCATTATAACTCTAGTACCTGCCATAGAAACTGATACATAAGATATATTCAACAAAATTCTTTTGAATCGATTAATGGTGTGGATGAAGACACTTTGAAATGTTGAGGCTTTATCTGGAGATCAGTTGGGACTCACTGGAGATGCTATGTTATAAATAGTGTTTCATAAAAACAACTAGAGGCCCAATGCACGACATTCATGCACTCAGGGTGTGTGTGGGGGGTCCCCCTCAGCTCGGCCTGTGCCCTTTAGCAGTCCAGGAGCCCTTGGGGGATGTCTGATTGATGGCTTAGGCCCATTCCCCAGGGCCTAAGCTGTCAGTTGGACATCCTTAGCGCTGTTAGACATCCTTAGCGCTGCCAAGGAGGCGGGAAAGGCTCCTGCCACTGCCGCTGCACTCACCAGCCAGCCTGCCCAGCTTGTGGCTGAGCAGCACTCCCCCTTGTGGGAGTGCACTGACCACTAGGGGGCAGCTCCTGCATTGAGCGTCTGCCCTCTGTGTGCGTCATAGCAACCAGTAGTTCCGCTGTTCAGTTGATTTGCATATTACCCTTTTATTATATAGGACTAGGGGCCCGGTGCACAAAAATTTGTGCACTGGGGAGGGGGTTCCCTCAGCCCAGCTTGCCCCCTATCACATACTGGGAGCCCTAGGGGATGTCCTACTACCTGCTCCCTGCTCCCTTGGGGAGTGGGCCTAAGCCACAGTCTGGCCACCCTTTGTGGGAGTCGAACGGGCTGATCAGGGGAAGGCACCAGCCCCATCACGTGCCTGGCCAGTCTGGGTGAGGGGCTGAGGGCTGTTTTCAGCTGGTCACACACTCTTCAGGGTGTGGGTCCCCACTGGGGTGCCTGGCCAGTCTGGGTGAGGGGCTGAGGGCTGTTTTCAGCTGGTCACACACTCTTCAGGGTGTGGGTCCCCACTGGGGTGCCTGGCCAGTCTGGGTGAGGGGCTGAGGGCTGTTTTCAGCTGGTCACACACTCTTCAGGGTGTGGGTCCCCACTGGGGTGCCTGGCCAGTCTGGGTGAGGGGCTGAGGGCTGTTTTCAGCTGGTCACACACTCTTCAGGGTGTGGGTCCCCACTGGGGTGCCTGGCCAGTCTGGGTGAGGGGCTGAGGGCTGTTTTCAGCTGGTCACACACTCTTCAGGGTGTGGGTCCCCACTGGGGTGCCTGGCCAGTCTGGGTGAGGGGCTGAGGGCTGTTTTCAGCTGGTCACACACTCTTCAGGGTGTGGGTCCCCACTGGGGTGCCTGGCCAGTCTGGGTGAGGGGCTGAGGGCTGTTTTCTGGCTGGCGAGTGACTGAAGCTTCCAACCGCTCCTTGTTTTCTTTTCTTTTTTTTTTATTCTGGGCCAGCTTTAGCTCTGAGGCCTCGCTGCTGAAAACATCGATACAAAGTTTCGGTCTGGCTGTCTTTCAGTCCAGCTGTTTTCTGGGGTTTTGTTTAGCTTCTTTTTTGCAACATAGTGTATAGTTGCTTAGAGTTGCAGATGAGATGCTGGCAAGTGAGGCGGGGAATGTTGGAGTCTGCAGCAAGCAAGCCTCGTGCTCGCTTCAGTGCCTGGCTGCCGGCCGCCATCTTGGTTGTCAGTTAATTTGCATATACTCACTGATTAGCCAATGAAAAGGGTAGCGGTCGTACGCCAATTACCATGTTTCTCTTTTATTAGTGTAGATTCTCAAGGCAATGGGCAGAATAAACTGGAGTGGGTAAAGGCTGGATGCAGGAGAGCAACTAGGCTAGTCCTATAATCATCCTTTGGGTAAGAAGAAAGGTTAATAGTGGACTGAGGATAGTGGGAAAGAAGACTTATTTTGAGATTGAAGCAACTGGCAAATTTTCTGCCTAGAAGACAGTGAAAGGGATGTTATCAAGATGGATGATGAATAATTAGTTAACTTTTGTAGCAGGAAGTTACTTTGAAAATCTCTACTCTCATTACTTATCTTTTCCCTGCTATTCCCTTACCCACATGGTCATTTGATTGGGCTTTCTTCAGTGATGCTCAATTATCTACCAATTATTTTTTTCTAGAGCCATTATATTCACCTTTTCTTTGAATATTTCGGATTTGTCAGACCTATTATAAAATTCCCAACAGATCTGTATAGGTTTGGGAAGTGCCTGCATAGACAATAACTAGAACCTCTATCGTGTGAGCGTATGGTGTCATAGAAGACAGGGAAGGGAGCGAGCGGGAATCCCTGGCTCTTGGAATTCTCCCACCATCCTAGAGGTCTCAGGCACCACACCTGTTCTCACAGCTGGAGTCCCACTCCTCAGGGTAGCACTGCTGGATCTGGCGGCTTTGGTCATGTTGCTCACTCGCATCAGGCTCTAGCTGATAAAACGCCAGGGCAGTGGGAGATTGTTTTTGTATTTTCTCGTTGTTACTCTAATATACAGAAAAAGTGGGTCTGTGTAGAGCAGTGGTTCCCAAACTTATTTGGCCTACCGCCCCCTTTCCAGAAAAAAATATTACTCAGCCCCTGGAAATTAATTTTTTTTAAATTTTAATAGCAATTACTCACCGCCCCCAAATGCACCTGTGGCCATCACTGCCCCCCTGGATCGCTGCAGCGCCTACCAGGGGGCGGTAGCGCCCACTTTGGGAATCACTGGAGAGTATTCACCTTCCTCTCCAGCCCAGCCCAGCGCAGCCCTGACCCTTCAGAATGTATGCAATGAACCTGATGTGTCCACACCAGCAATTCTCAACCCGTGTGCCACGGCAGGCAGGCTGGCGTGCCACAGGAATTCTTCACGCCGGCAACACCTGGCTATTCAGTCAGGGGCACTGGCCTTTTTCCTTTAGATCGTCAAATTAAAAAAAAAATGACAACCGCCAACACAATAGCTGTCCAGTGTGAATGAATCAAAATTATACTAATATTTTGTGAGATAGGCAAAAAGTAGATATTCCTGGTGTTCTGCAGAATTGTAGTAGTTTAGCTGCCAGGAGATGAAAAGGGCAAGTCGCTGGTCTAGAGGGTAGTTGTCTGTGGACTCCAAGCTGCTGGGCCAGCCCTGCTCCCCAGGACCTCCCTCCAGGGTCCCTGGAAGCCAAGTCCCCCCGTCCCACCCGGCTGACTTCCAAGGGGGTCCTTGGTTTCTAGTTTTGCTTTGACCCCCATGCGACCGCGCGAGACCGTCTTCCCACCAAGGGCCGAGCCCCCCAGGCCACAGTGGTCTCCTCCTCCTTGCAAAGGCGTCCTTGAAGGGAGGCGACAGAGCAGCTCTTGCTACTTTCTTTCTCTGGGACCAAAGCAGGAGCTGGAAAGCCTGGAATAACAGCAACGATATTGGTTATTATTTTACATTAAAAACCCGGGGGAGGGGGGGAGACGTAGACCCTGACTGCACGCTCCACCGCCCTCGGGGACAAAAGCCCCGCCCGGCGTC
>NW_005366873.1:1173727-1175083 GCF_000412655.1 Myotis brandtii
CGCGCCGGCCCCAACCGGGCCCGAAACTTTGCCATCTGATCCCGGGGCTCGGGTCGGCTGGGTGGGTGCTGCCAGGAAGCCCTCGCCCTTGACCTTGACCTCCGGGTGTGGGCGAAGCCTGAGGGCCCAGGTCGGTGCCTGGCTGGTCGGGACCAGCTGCAGGTCTGAGCTGGGCGGGTGTGGGGGATGGGCTCGCTGCTGCCGGTCCTGCTGGGGAGCCGCCTGGAGGGCCGGCCAGGAGGGAGGAAGAGGTATTTTTTCCTCCTTTCTTGTTACCATTTTGCAGCTCGGTTATGGAAGGGATCCAGGGCTTGATGCAGTAAGATTTAAAGCTGCAGTGCTTACACCCCATTTAAAAAAGTAAATTCCCTACCTGGACTCCTCTTGCATGAATCTCCGCCCCTTGCCCCCTCCCATTTTCTGTCTGGAGTGAAGCAATTGTTGCAGGTGAAACGGATGAAAGAGAAAAGAGAGCTTTTCAGGCAAGAGTGAAGGGGATATGTTTCTCACCATCTGGAGCCAGCGGTGATGCGGGGAGGGCGGGTTAGTCAGACACGCCGCCGCGGCTGCTACTATGAGTGAAAAATATTAAAGAAATCGAGTCACTGTGCAGCTTGCCAGCAATTCACACGAAGTGACTTGGTTGCTTTGCCATAAGCATGGAAGGAAAATATTGATTATTTTTAGAAACTGTATTTGAAAGCAGTAAGTACCACCCCCTTTGATACCTTGAAACTTGGAGGAGTTGCAGTTAAACTCTGAAGGGTTAACCCTGCCCCTTTTTTTTGGGGGGGGGGGCAGTTTAGGAATTTAATAACGTGCTGGGTAGTGAAGTGCTGCTTTTCAGGGTTCATTCCGGGGTGTGTAACAAATAGAGTCATTTCTAGCCAGAACGTTTAAATTCCTTTTTAAGGAAACTGGCCTTGGTTGATCTGGCAGTACGGTTGGTTGGTTCTGAACCTGGAAATGGAGTGGTGAGGGTTGGATGGAATGATATAAATGGCATTTGTAGATGCTGAGACAATACCTGCCTAACGATGTTTAATAATTTGTGCATGTCGGAGAGGAGAAGAGAAAAGGGGGTGGGACAGATATGGTTTTAGGGGGCTGGGTGTGTACGGGATCCTCTGGCTGCCTCCAGCTGTACGTCTCTGAACTGTGTTCAAAGACCGTGGCTTTCCCACATGCCCTCTGTCCTCAGTACCGCCAGGAACATGTGGGCATGTCCCTCATGGGTAGTAAAACTCTCTGTGGTCAGAGTTCACTTCTGACCCAGCTTTACACCACCCAAACCCTTAGTACAGGACCCTGCACACTTAGGAAGCATCAAATCCATTAGGAAGCCCCCTGGCCCAG
>NW_005366873.1:1175160-1175551 GCF_000412655.1 Myotis brandtii
ACTCTCTCCGCCCCTCCCTCCCCCATCACTGGGTCTCTGTGGCTTCTCCAAGGATGTTAAATGAAGAGGGACCCAGTGACTCCGAGGCTAGAGCTCTGGACGGGGACTGAATTCTCCAGTATTTCCCCTTGAACCTGGTGTCCAGCAGGCTGGCTTGGAGTCAGATGTAGCCATTTCACTCAGCTGTCTTGTTTCTTCTCCCAACCCCATGCTGATAATTAGCATTTAACGGTTTACAGTCTGACTGATCTTGCAGGGGAGAGGGAAAGCCATGATAATAAGCATCAGTTACTGATGCTTTGTATATGTCAGGCACGTTCCATGTAGTGTATCAGTTTATCCTCAGAATAACAGGCAAGTGGATACGGCTGTCACCCCCCCCCCCCCCCCC
>NW_005366873.1:1175567-1187586 GCF_000412655.1 Myotis brandtii
TTGGAAGGTCTATGTCATTGTCCCAAGTGAAGTGGCAGATTCTGATTTCCTCCCTTCTGATCACATCCACGTTGTCTTACTGCCTCTCAGTTATTAGTCCTTTGGCTATTATAGCAAATATCACAATCATTGATTTACTAAGAGAGAAAAGATGCTCCATATTTGAGATTTAAAGGAATTGGCCTTTGTAAGTAACTTGGAATTTCCAATACGTTTCGAAACATCTCGTGGACATTTGGTAGTGACGAAGGGGAGAGGAGATGAGCAGGGACGGCTGTCTGTCCTTTCTGTGGTTGAGACTGTAGGGATGAGGGCAGTGGTGGGGCAGGACCAGCCTCAGACGTCCTCACTTTGGCGCGAGGAGTTTTCATTGCAGACCAAGCGGAGTGGCAGGCAGTATCCGCGGAAGGCAGAGGGGTGAGGGCTGCCATCAGCTCCACAGAGTGGCCGCCAAGCTCTCCGCTGGACATGGCTCATTGGTGTGGCTGGGGTTCGGAGGGACTGTAGGAATCAGAGCTACACCCATTTTTGCTGCCGTCTTCCGTTTCCGTGTTTGCAGTGGAGCGCAACAAAGATGTATGTGCTATTGATAAGGGGAGACTGTTCTGCTGCTTCTCTCCCTGCTTCCTGTCGCTCTGCCTGCGATACTACTCGTTGCATCACTCCCTTTATCAGTTTCTCTCATGTGATGTTGCAAAGATTAATGCACCTCGATTTCTTACGTGCGGCCGTTTTTCTGACCTGTATCAGCTACAGGTTTTCCTCTCTCTGAGTTACAGAACTCCCCAGCACTTTATCACACTGAAAAGAGATATTCGATGGCTGAGTTTAGTCATTACTAATTTGGGTGCTAAAAAAAATTGAAATAGAAGCACAACACTTCCTAGAAGTCCTTTTTTTTTGCATTTAAAATAAATGGGCTCCAATTCAATCAATAATTTTTTTCATGAATTAAACAATTTTTGACATCAGTATTTCACATGTGGGAGAGCCATGGTTCAGAGAAGATTTTAAGAAGGTCGACTTGTCCCCACAGTGTATATGTGAAACGCATTACTTTTTAAAAAATATTGAGACCTCATGTGGAGAAGGTGGAGTCAGTTACACCGCTCAGGTATGGCTCATGGTCATCGGTTTAGCAGAGCTGTCCCTTGTTTAATTTATTTATCGAGACATTTTTATCCTCACCTCCCAATCCTATTCCCTTCTCCCATAGGCAGTGATTCTAATACATTTGATATATGTGTTCTTGAATTTATAGTAAAATCAATTCTTAGAACAGTTCTTATATTTAAAGCTATAAATACCAAGTCATTGTGTGTGTGTGTGTGTGTGTGTGTGTGTGTGTTTCAAGGATAAATCAAATTCTTGTTTGGTAACTGATACTGTGAACCTATACTGATCTTATGTGGAAGTATTTCTGATCTTATGTGGAAGTTTAGATCACTTAATGCAACAGCTTCAAGGATTAATCAAATTCTTGTTTGGTAACTGATATTATGAACCTATATGTATTTCTGATCTTATGTGGAAGTTTAGATCACTTAATGCAACAGCATGCCTCATTCTGTGAGGGACTAGGTATACCAGATGAAAAATGGTTAGTCCCACTCCCTTAGGAACACACACTGAGGTGAGTGTGTGCGTGTGTGTGTGTGTATGTGTGTGTGTAGTCATGTACACCTGATAAAGCTCACCATAGAGGGATGATTCATCTGGTGTGGGAGGGTCAACTCGCTGTGACTGGAGACAACAGGAGCAGCTTCCCTTCCGAGGAGGTGGAGTGTGAGTTGGATCTCGGAGGATGAGTGGGGACTTGGCAGGCAGGAGGCTGAGAGATGTGCTTCCCTCTCAGAAGCCATGGAACGCAGGGGGCTGTGGGCAGGAAGGAGCCTGAGACGTGGTGGGGGCGATCGGAGATTGGCAGTGAGGAGGGAAAGAAGGCTGGGGAAGATGAAGGGACGATGTAGGAAGCCAGCAATCCTTCACAGCAAAGGCTGCTCCTGAGCAGAGACATGCAGATGCAGAGAAGGGAAGTGCGAGGTCTGTCCGTACACCCAGAAGAACTCAGCCCTGGCTGTTCAGCCGCCCACGATATTCGAGGTGGCATTTTATTGCCAAATGGTACGGTGTGGGTTACATTTCATCCTGGCCCCAGTTCTCATTTAGGTAGAAGCTTGCCCAAAGCCCTCGCCTGGGTTCCCTCCCTTTCCTATGGCAGATTAGGCTCTCTGAGCCCTGTCCTTGGTTTCCTACCCGACACCAGAGCATCCCAGGACCAAGAGCGCCGGCACAGGGAGGCCGAATGCACACAGCCCAGCAGCATGTTTGGCTGTGGCCAGGGGAGGGCGCGAGGCCATGCCCCCAGGGGAAGCGTGCATTCTTCACTCATCATATGTTCACAGGCGCATGACTGGTTCCCTCCGTTCTGGAGAGGAACAAAACAGCTCCCATGCAGAGAGCCCTTTAAAGTGAAAGATGGAATTTAGTGAAATTCATCATCTTACATGGGAAATTAGTCTTCATCCTCTTATGGGAGAAACTTTTCTTTTTCATGAGCCTGTGGTTTCAGGTTCTTCTGGAACTTGATTCACGATTGTTCATTGACATGAGTAGCACTAGTCACTCGATACAATTTGACATTGTGTTGCTCCATTCATAAGACACTGCTTATGAAGGCTTGAACTGTACTTCACCTGCGGCTGCCATTGTCTGAGCAATCACGGGCTTCCAATGTTCTTGGGTAGAAAAAGGAAAAAGGATGAGAGTGCTCAGCATTTCACCCTCGTTAAAGCAACGGTCTCTAAGAATATCACCCATCCATCCATCCGTCCGTCCATCCTTCCCATAGACATCTATTCAGCCTTCCTAGACTTCACAATCAAACGCACATCGTTGAAAATCCAGCTGCCTGTCTCATTACATCTTATAACATCACACTAGAAAGTGACAGCAATGTTGCCGTCACTAGACCAGTACAGTGGGGGTGTTCTCTCTCCAGATGTGCAGCACCAGCCATGCATAACAGCTGTGCCAAAAAGGACCTGTGTTGTGTTCACTTCCCTGAAGGACTTCTTGAGAGGCACCATGGTGACAGTGTGACAAGACTAAAAAGACACCCCTGACCCCACACCATGGACAGAGTGAGCCCCATGTTTCCTGTATGCTCCACTGGGGTGCCCCATCTCTAGCTTTGTCTTCTCCCTTGTAAGAGCTAGGGTGTACTCTTTGTTGCCTTTGTGAACACCTCATGGTCTAGAATACAAATGTCATTGTCCTGTCACAGATGACAGCCTGGGGCCCAAACCAACTCACCTCCCAACTGGAGGGGAAACTGTTTTAAGGGACGGGGAGGAAGGCAGAGAGAAGGAGAGCAATAGAGGGATTGATGCAGATTAAATAACCAACTGGAGGGGAAACTGTTTTAAGGGACAGGGAGGCAGACAGAAGGAGAGCAATAGAGGGATTGATGCAGATTAAATAAGACTATTAAAAGGCAGACATTGGATTTGAGTATAACTTAAGTATGGGCTAGTGTAAATCGAGTTATCACATTTTTCTTTATTGAGAATGGGATAGAACAGTGATGGCGAACCTATGACACGCGTGTCAGAGGTGACACGCGGACTCATTTTTTTGTTGATTTTTCTTTGTTAAATGGCATTTAAATATAAAAAATAAATATCAAAACTATAAATCTTTGTTTTACTATGGTTGCAAATATCAACAAATTTCTATATGTGACACAGCACCAGAGTTAGTTAGGGTTTTTCAAAATGCTGACACGCCGAGCTCAAAAGGTTCGCCATCACTGGGATAGAAGCTGGTGGAGTTGCAATTTATATTAGATATAAAAGGGATTCCACAGTTAAGAAAACACATGCTTTCTTCTCTCCCGTCCCCCTAAGAACATGTAGAAATGCCAACCATTTATCTGAAAATCTCTTGACAGCAAGCAAGAAGACGGTGTGGTGCACAGCGGTTAACTCTTTTGATCTTTCAAACTTCCTCTCTGTTCTTCAGCCAGCTAATATTTATTGAGCCTCCTTCCTATAGTAGCCAGATTTATTTCAGATCCATTCCTGGGCTGATGATGCTAAAGTATTAATTAATGAAGTCATTTAACAAATATCCGTTGAGCACTCAGGGGTGAGGATTGTCATGATTTGCGGGTGGAGAAATATTAAAGGGTGTTAGAGTTTGTGACTGTATGAGGCTGGGGCAAATAGGGGCTGATCGACATTTATTGCTCACTTTTAAATGTCTACTATATTTTACATGTACCATATAAGTCGTCATCCACATGGGATACTTCTGCTAAACCTGGTGGGATACTGAGATAACAGGAGTTCAGTGGGGCTACCCTAGGTGAATTGGGGCGCTGGCCTTCCTAACAAGTAGAGTTTCTAGCTAGCATTCCTTCATCCCAAAAGGTAGGATTTGGGTCAATATCTGAACATCTGCCTGTAGTATTAACTGCATCATATATTATTTACATCAAAATTAAACACTGGACCAGCCAGCATGGCTTAGTTGGTTGAGTGTCGACCTATGAACCAGGAGGTCACGGTTCGATTCCCCATCAGGGCACATGCCTGGGTTGCAGGCTCAATCCCGAGTGTGGGGGTGCAGGAGGCAGCGATCAATGATTCTCTCTCATCATTGATGTTCCTATCCCTCTCTCCCTCTCCCTTCCTCTCTGAAATCAATGAAAAGATATTTTGAAAAAGTACTGGGCTGGCTCTTTCCTCCTCTTCAATCCAGCACATTTCTAGGCTCTTTCCTAGTTGGTGCGCTCAGGTGTAATGGCTGTTGTAGACGAACAGTAACAGTACAAAGTCAAATGAATTTTTGGAATAGTTGTTGCTGTTTTCTTTTGTAACTCACATGATAGTTTCCTTCTATTGGGGTAAATATCTAGAGAAAAACTACTGTGGGAAGGAGCTGTGGAGTGCCTTTCGTACCTCCACAGTCATTTTAATTCGAGGGGCTATATTTCTTCTAGTTAACGTGGTATCGAAGCCGCTTTAAAATGTGTAGCGCAGTAAACCTGTGGTTATTCTTGGACTCACTACCTACTCCATGACTTTCTGCCAATATATTTGAAATTTGTTTCCCCAGCACATTTTATTGAGAAAATTATCTAATATGCATTTACCACTGTACAGAAATTGTCCATATTTTGTTTCATAATTAGTGGGTGGGCAAGACATTATTTAGTAGATGTATTTAGAAAATCCTTTATATTATTGAGCACTGCATTAGCATAAAAATGAAAGCAGGAACTGTGGGTCAAGCACCCAAAATTACTTGCTCAGTGATTAGAGATCATATGATTTGGGCCCTTTGTTAGATAATTATCTTAGGCTCATAAGAGGAAGAGCTCTACATGCATAATTATTGTTATTCACATTTTAATAAATGAAAGTTCTCAGTTTTGTACACTGTGTTCTTTCTCCAGCTCTTTAACATTATTAGATATGAGAATAATAGTGGATGGTACATATGTCGACTATGTTAGACCATTTACAAGTTGTTTGCCTTAAAGAAGATATCCCATAATATGTTGTGCTTACAGCTGTGTCCAAGGTCTTTAGTTGTGCTTTTCTTTCTCGCTTATTGAGAATTCATTTGAAAAACACATCCACACCAGAGGAGCCCCGGAGAACTGAACGGTAACAATGAAGGGAAATGAGGACAGTGAAGTCAGCAGCTATTTCTGGCTTTTAGCTCCAAATGGGAATGAGCAGAAGGAGAGGAGACCCAGAGTCTGGGGGGGCGGGGGGGGGGGGAGCCACAACTTGTAAATGTTACAAAAAATGCAGAAAAGGGGTTGGATGGCGATCTCTCATGGGTTCTAGAGAGATCATTGTTCTGTGTTAAACAAGGGAATCGTTATTTTGATTCATTTAAGCATCCAGGTGAGTAATGAGCATGAGTATCAGTGATGGTTTAGTTTTATCAGCAGCTCCTTAGTTTCTATTTATTGTAGGGGACTCCATTCTCTGGTGAGACACTTTATATAAACTGCGGAACTGTAGTTATGAATGATGTATTCGTTTATTCTGTCATTTAGTCAGTATTAGTTGAACACCTACTAGGTGCTCAAGTTGTTCTAGATTCTGAGGTGAGACAGCCAAATGGTCAAAACAAGAGAAGATGGTGGCTTAGAGCAGAGGGTAGAACAGCAGGTGAGAAGTCACTGGATTCTGGAAATATCTCTAAGGAAGTGCTTGTAGGACTCGCTGATGGGTTGGAAGCTTAGAGGAAAAGAAAAAGGAGATTGTGGAGAACTCCATTTTTTTTAGCAACTGAGAGAATAGCACGTCAATTTCTGGGATGAGGAAGAGTGTAGAAGGAGCAAGTTTGGGGTGTGGGAGAATCAAGCCTTTTGGACATTTAAGTTTGAGATGTCTCTTAGCCACTCTATTATGAAGATATTTATAATGCCCATTTTACAGATAGAGAAAATGAGGCATAGAGAAGTCAAACTTGCCTGAGATCATCTGGCTCATAAGTGGTTGATCAAGGTTTAAATTCAGGTCTTGTTAATGCTGGAGTATGTTTTATCCACCACAAAGCTGCCTCTTCACATTCGGCTGAAACATGTGCCAAGAAAATAATGTATCTGGTTTTCAGTTCTTAATTATTTATAATTTCCCATTATGCGAGATAATTTTCTGCATTTTTAAACATGGCTTATTTGTAAGGGGGAAAAAAGTCCTGTCATCGCATTATCCCAAATTCTACCATTTATCAATATTATCATTGTTAGCATTACAAAAACGCTACTGGAACATGAAGAAGTATATTCCATGATTATGGCATTCATTCATTCATTCATTTGCTCATTCATTCACTCATTCGATGAAACCACAGCGTTCTTGCTATGGGCCAGGCCGGCGGAGGGGGAGGTGAGAGTGCATGGTACTTGTTCCTCTACTCACAGAGCTCCCGGACTGATGAAGGAGAGAGGCCTGTGTGCAGATGTGCAGCGCGTTATGACCTGGTTTGATGGCGGTACATACAAGGTGTTGCAGGAGCACAGAGGAAGGGCCCTGGTCCATCCTGATTGGATGGCTGTGGGGCCAAAGCCAGTGATATTGGAAGGGGGTCTTGAAGACTGAGTTGAATTTGCCAAATGGAGAAGTGGTGGGAAAGTGTTCCAAATACAGGAAACAGCATGCCTTTTAAAACTGAAAAACAAAAAGGTAATCAGCATATTAAATTTGAGAAATAAGACATTTGAAGTTAAACTTAAGATACAAGGACGCTGTGAGGAAAATTTTAAAACTACATGGAGGGACGTGAAAGACTGAAGTCATTGGAGAGACCTGCTATGCTCTTGAGTGATCTGGCACAATATTGTAAAAATGTTCATTTTCTTTAAATATCTCCATAGACGAAGTAAAATTCCAACTAAAATGCCAACGGAATCTTTTCTTAGAGACACGGAGAAATGACACTATTATTCATTCTGTAAAGCAAACGAAATGAAATTCTGAAAAAGAAGTATAATCAGCCTTACCTGGTTTGGCTCACTGGATAGAGAGTCGGCCTGAGGACTGAAGGGTCCCGGGTTCAATTCTGGTCAAGGGCACATGCCTGGGTTGCTGGCTCAATCCCCAGTAAGGGGCATGCAGAAGGCAGCCAATCCATGATTCTCTCTCATCATTGATGTTTCTCTCTCTCTCTTTCCATCTCCCTTCCTCTCTGAAATCAGTAAAATATATATATTTAAAAACACCTCCCCCCCGTTTTTTTTAAAGAAGTGTAGTCAAGGGAGATTAGCCCTATGTAAAACTAAAACACAATATGAAACTGTTTTTGCTGGGGCCTCTGATCACCTCTCCACCGCCCACCTGCCTGGCCACTCGTCTCTCTGAACTGCTTTGGCCAGAGGCTCACAGAGTAACTGATCCCAAGGTGTAATTTAGAAAACTAACCAATTCAAAGCTAAAAAGCTAAAAGCTTATTTTCAAACCTTAGAGCTATAATCTCACTGTCCAGGGAAACTCTTTTGATATAAAAGAGCAATCTATAATAATAAAAGCATAATATGCTAATTAGACCAGATGTCCTTCCGGACGACCTTCCGCACGAAGCTGCGAGAGAAGCCTGGATCCCGGGTGCCAGAGGGAAGCCGGTGCCAGCAGCCGGGGGAAGGAAGGCCTACTCTTGCACAAATTTTGTGCATCGGGCCTCTAGTATAACCATAAAGTTAAATTCAAACAGAACAATTTAAATAATACCGATGCAAAGTGAAAGGTCTCCCTCCCCTGAAGTAACACTATCCTCAGTTTTTTGAGATTCACTTCAAGAAAAAAGTTATGCGCATACAAAGACACGAAAATCAATCCATTTATTACCTATAAAACTACTACCTACCTAACTACTTACTTTAAAAACAAAACAAAACACAACACATTGCTACCCTGGCCATGTGGCTCAGTTGGTTGGAGTGTCATCCCGTACACCAAAAGGTTGCGGGTTCGATCCCCAGTTGGGGCACATCCTGGAAGTGGCCCATCAATATTTCTTTCTCATATTGATGTTTCGCTCTCCCATTCTCTTTCAGAATAAAAAACAAACCAAAAAACATATCCTCGGGTGAGGATTAAAAAACAACAACAAAAGAATCACATTGCCTTTTTTACATACTATTATCTTGAGATCTTTCCATATTAGCACAGACAAATATAGCTTATTTTTTAAGACTGCATAGTGACCAAGCATGAGGTTGCACCGTACCTGATTTAATAGTCCTTTACTGGTCAATACTTTGTTTGCTGCACTAAACATCTTTGTACTGAGATTTTTAGGACGTAGCCATCCGTATTAGACTGTAATTTTCAATGAGGTTTTACTGATGTCTCAGAGAAAATGGTAAGGGAACATGGTCCAGAGAACACTTCAAAGCCCCTCTGTGGGTGGCTTGGCTGGCCCTCTCCTGGCTGCCTCCGGCCTGGCCCCCTCCAGTCTCTGCCCAGCCAGGAACGGCTTATTTCTGCAGCCGGAGAAAATGCTACAGAAGTTTCCTTCATTTATGCCAAGAGATGGACCACTTCTAGACCAGAGGGGGAAAAACATTTTCTCTCACTTCCTCTAAAGCCAACCTCACTGCCTATTACAGGATTAAGTTTCTCTGGATTCATCCATTGTATTTGGGACTAGAGATTAGCAAAATTGTCTGGTGCTGAGATATTTCCCAAAGGCTGGATTATTTATTCTTATTCATGGTTACTTGTTGCCCTCAGTTAAAAAACAAAACCTGAGCCCAGCCGGTGTGTCTCAGTGGTTGAACGTCAACCTAGGAACCAGGAGGTCATGGTTTGATTCCCAGTCAGGGCACAGGCCTGGGTTGCAGGCTCTATCCCAGTAGCGGGTGTGCAGGAGGCAGCTGATCAGTGATTCTCTCTCATCATTGATGTTTCTATTTCTCTCTCCCTCTCCCTTCCTCTCTGAAATCAATAAAAAATATATATTTTTTTAAAAATCTGAAAATTGGTTCTTTTTTAATTGAGTCCAAGTGTCCCTATTCTAAAATAATGAAAATGGCAGCAGGCCCTCCACGGGAGGAGGGGTTGGGTGAGGAGTTGGGAGACTTGGGCTCTATCTTGAGTTCCGCTCTTCCGGCTGTGCGGCCCTGGGTCCCGCTCTTCCGGCTGTGTGACCCTGGGCACACCACACAGCAGACCCTCTTCTGAGAGCCCCATTCCCTATTCCCATCTCTTTCCTGGATGATCTCAGAAGACTCTCCACTTCTCCAAATCCTGAAACTAAAAGTGAATTTCCAGATCAGATGACTCAATGTTACTTAGACTAAATTCCTGTAATGTTGAACTCTTGGCTGGAGTTTCAGCAGCCGGGAGCAGAGATTGGCAGCATTTTATGTAATGTTACTTGGGCAAAGGGGTTGGGAGGATGCTGGCTGCCACCTCAAGTCACAGCGCTAACATTTTAGGCTGTTTATCACTTTTGCTTTTGCAAGATGTGACTCCTGCTTCACTAGGAGGGCTGGTACATTTCCGAGAAATCTGTGATGCCTTGGGTGTGCTCAAGCCAACAAAAATGAAACTCCTTCTTGAGCAGGTTGCTGAATTCCATTTTTAATGACATTTATAACATATTCTGGTTGAGGACCCCAAAGCTGAAACTAGCAGTGGGCCCATTTTGCTCTTAGAAAGGGTCATATGTGATAGTCATTAGGTTTGTTGGTTTAATTTATTTGGAAGCATTGGCTGATAAAGCTCAATGTAAGAACGTCAACTCTAATTTATAAGAGAATTTAAATGCCAACTTTTATATGGAGTCAAAAGAACTAGGAAAATGTCAATATCTTCCCCCTCCCTCCCTTATGTCTCTTCCTGTTGTTTCTGGTAACAAACAAAATATCAAACATTTATTTGGAAAAGAGGACATGCAAACGTGAGAAATGAGGATTATCTACTTGAGTATTCATTCAGAGCAGCACTGGTTTCCCTTATATAGTTCTTTGACTTTGCAGGAAAGTATTAGTAACTGAGAACTTTTTTTTCTCTTCCTTTTTTCTTCTTCTTCTTTTTTGTTAATCCTCACCTGAGGATATTTTTCCATTACTTTTTAGAGTGTGTGAAAGGGAGAGGGAGAGATATAAAGAGAGAAACATCGATGTGAGAGAGACACATCGATTTTAGCCTCCCTCCTGCAACCGAGGTACGTGCCCTTGACTGAAATCAACCCGCTACCCTTCAGTCCTCGGGCCGATGCTGTATCGACTGAGCCAAACTAACTGGGGCTCTTTCTCTTCCTTTTGTTGAAATTGGTAATTAAGTCAGGTTCTCCATCAAGCGCTTCAGTCTTCGGAATCATGATGGCTAAATTATGCAACATCTTTCTCAGGAAGTAAGAAAAGGAAGTATTGATAGGTAAGCCAGAGGAAAGGCCCTGGCACACCCATGGGTTGTTTTTACGTTGAACACAATGATTTCTACTTTTGTATTACCCACTGCAGAATAAAATATTCTCCATGGAATCGATGTTGGCATGCTAAATGTCATCTACAAAATACGACTTTAATGCATGTTAGGATAACATTTTTTTGAAAAATCATTTCACTATCTTATTGACTGGGTCACATAAAAGGGATGACAGTTAGTGGAAATTTATTTCATTAATAGAATGTTAGAGGACAGATGTTTTATAGGAGATTGTTGTCATATGTAATGCACTTTAAAATTTAGTAGCGTGCTTATGGAGGTTATGAATATATCTACCCTCCGGTTTGTTCAAAGTGTTATCAACAACATTTCTACTTCCCCAAGCTGTCTCTTCTCAAATTTATTTCCTAGTCTTTCTCTGGGTTTTGTATTCTGCTTAAACTAGATTATACATATATGTGCTCTTATTATGAATACATTGGAATTTACTTCTCTAGAGTAATATTGTTAATGATTTCATAAAGTTATGACCAATGACAAAGACCCTGGTGGAGGTAATTTGACAGGCTTGACTGTATTTGGGGAGCAGTATTCATGGATACTGTTACCTACCTGAGTAGTAGGAACAAGATCTTAGTCAAATCTCAGGCAATAAATATTTATTGTCTTAAGAGCAGCAGCTACAGCAGTGCCCAAACAGATTTTAAAAAATGCTTGCCGCCCTGGCTGGTTTGGCTCAGTGGATAGAGCGTCGGCCTGAGGACCAAAGGGTCCTGAGTTCGATTCCAGTCAAGGGCACATACCTTGGTGGCAAGCTTCTCCCCGGCCTGGGCCCTGGTCAGGGTGTGTGCAGGAGGCAACCAGTTGATGTGTTTCTCTCACATCGATGTTTCTCTCTGTCTTTCCCTCTCTCTTCCACTCTCTCTAAAAGTCAATGGAAAAATATTCTCGGGTGTGGATTAAAAAAAAAAAGGAGGAGAGAAAACAAGTCATATCTGGAGCGAGGAAATTCTTGTCGGAGGGAACAGCCGTTCCAATCCTGAGTCAGGAATATGGTTGGATGAGGCACAATGAGGCTAAGAGGGAGGGTCAGAGGGAGG
>NW_005366873.1:1187602-1196839 GCF_000412655.1 Myotis brandtii
CTGAGGATTGGTCCTGAGCTGTCCTGTGAACCAAGGACTTTGGCTTTTACTCTGAGTGAGGTGGGAACCACTGGAGAGTGTTGAGCAGATAAACACACTTTTGTTAAATGTTGACCTGAACTGAGTATACCTTTAAAGAAAACATGAGAAGCCCTGACCTGTGGCTTTGGCTTGTTGATTTATATAGTATTTGGTCATCCTTGGGTTTGTGGTGTGTGTGTGTGTGTGTGTGTGTGTGTGTGCGTGCAGGTATATGCACATGCATGCAGGGCCAGGACTAGGGTGAGGGGAATAAGATACCACCCTGAGAGTGATGTCTCCTTACCCCCCAGGCACCTCACTCCCCTCGCCCCAGCCCTGCCCTGCCCTGCGTATGTGTGTTTATTGTTTCAATTTGTGAGTAACTATGAATAAAATTTAGCTCTGGCTACTGTTACTATTTGTAGCTAGCAAACAAACTGTACGTCCTGTACCACAGATCACTTACACTGTTGGGGCGAGAAAGAAGCCAATGCAGCCAACAGCTAAGAGGTGGGCATTGCCTAACACTCGGCTTAGAGCACTTGGCATCACCCAGGAGAGCGAGTGAGGGCCAGAGGCAGGAACCCCCTTCCTTATGTGGTTTCAGAAAGGAAAAGCTGCCAAACGAGATAGCCACCCCGCAAAGGGTGTGCCTCGGCTTAGAAATCAAGATGTCTGATGAGAAATCATTATATTCGCAGTGCACCACGACTGTGGGAATGCCACATCAAGCAAATGGTTAAGTCCAGCCTCGTGTTTGAGATAGCAACCAGTCCCCTAGGAGCCAGGCTATGTGCAGGTGCGACTGCTGTCGAACATCTCAGCTGCCATCCCTGCCTGGTCTTCTGTGATATGCACCAGGACTTTTCAGTTTTTTTGAAAGCAGATGAGGTGGAGGGAAGAGGTGAATTTGTTGGACATGCATACACATCGAACAGAGTGGGCTGGGCACACACAGGATCTCCGGAGGCCCAGGGCTACGTGGAAACCTGCAGAGATGATGTTTTCATTGTCTTTGCATCTGTCTCGGTCTATCTGACAGTGGAAACATAATTTCAGAGTCGAACTGCACTTCTCCTGCTGGATCGCGTGTGTATAAGTTGGGTAGTGCAAGCTGGCCAACCAGAGATGGTCTCTAGATCCATGTCTGTCTGCTACTGTGTATGCTTGTTAAGAACTGAAAAATAATATCCATGAAGGATAGCTGCAGATATAGGCAGCCCAAGTCTCCACACTTAGCTCACGGTTCCGGGGAAAATGAGGATTATTCCAGCACAGGACTTCACGTGGCTTATATAGTTTCTCCTCATCCCTTCGGCAGTTCAGCAGTTCCAGGGTGAGTGTGTCCTGCGAAGTGTGGTCAGTGTCTAATGAAGCCTTTTAAGTCATTCATTTCCGGTAATGCTCTTCCTTAATTTCGAGAATATAAAGGAAGCAACCACAATTGTAAACCGGGTCATTTGTACAAATGGGCAGTTGTTATCAATATCACTCCCCTCCCCTCGTTACTCCACTCTGTGTCTCTCTCCTTATTAATTTCCTACAGATTGGCCTTGATTGCGTGGCTACCTTATCAGAAAGCTTTCATGACCCCCACTGCCTCTTTAATCACCTTGAGATTCCTCTACCGCTGCCTTCAGGCCTTCTCTGTGGATAAGTACCAGGATGTTTTTCATATTCTTGGAGGGAAGAGTGGAATTCATTGGCCATGTGTACACACTGACAGAGGGGAGAGACAGGCGCACGCAGCGGAAATGACTTCTGAATTAATTCATTCTCTACAGCGTGATGATCGGGTGGTTCCCTATGCAGAGAGCTTCCGGCCCCGCCCCCTCCCACTGCTCCTGAGTGACCTTCAGATTCCTCTCCTCTCACGTGGTGGTCAAGACTTTCTAGGACCCGAATGGCTCACTTCGCTCTTTTGCCTTTGAAACCATTGCTTAGGTCAGGCCTACACACAACTGTGTTTTTGACTCTATTTACACTTGGAATACCCTTTTCTTCATGAATTTCTGACAAAATGGTATCTATTTTTTAAGGTCCAGCTTATGTGCTCTGATGACTGTGTGAGAGGAGGTGGGGGAAGCACTACTTTTTTGGAGCCTCTTGAGTAATAGTTTTTTCTTTTTTTTAAAAAAAAATATATTTTATTGATTTTTTACAGAGAGGAAGGGAGAGGGATAGAGAGCTAGAAACATCAGTGAGAGAGAAACATCCATCAGCTGCCTCCTGCACACCTCCTACTGGGGATGTGCCCGCAACCAAGGTACATGCCCTTGACTGGAATCGAACCTGGGACCTTTCAGTCTACAGGCCGACGCTCTATCCACTGGGCCAAACCGGTCAGGGGGAGTAATAGTTTTCTTAGCATTATAGAGATGGACATGCTTGTTTTGCCTTGTACTTAGGAAACATTTCTCTTGTTTTGTTTTGTTAATCCTCACTTGAGGATATCTTTCCATTGATTTTTAGAGGGAGTGGAAGAGAGAGGGAAAGACAGAGAGAAACAGCGATGTGAGAGAAACACATCGATTGGCTGCCTCCTGCATGAGCCCCGACCAGGGCCCAGGCCGGGGAGGAGTCTGCAACCAAGGTACATGTCCTTGACCAGAATCGAACCCGGTACCCTTTGGTCCGCAGGCCAACGCTCTATCCACTGAGCCAAACGGCTGGGGCGAGGGAAGCATTTTTTTTAAGGTACCGTTTATGGAGTCCTCACTATATGCTGGGCAGTGAGAGGCAGTATAGCCTGGTAGTCAGAAGAGTCTAGAACTTGACTGCCTGGGTTCAAACCCCAGCGCTGCCACTCCCCGCTGGGTAACCCTGGGCACGTGCCCTCACTTCTCTGTGCCTGTTTCCTCGTAAGCAGCGAGTTTCTCAGAGGGTTGTTGCGAGCATTACATGTGGTCATACAGTGCTTGGCCTATAATAAGCATCCAATTAATACTGGCAATTACTGTTTGCAAATATAATACTATGTTATCCTAACAGAAACTCTGTGAGGTTTATATTAGCCCTATTTGGAAGATGAGGCAAGTAAGACTCAGAGAAGTTAAGCCACTTGCCCAAGGTCACACAGCGAGGAAATGGCCGAGCTGAGGTTCAGACCTTGGACTCTGACGGCACTATATGTCTTGCCCATTTAAAACATTTAGTATGGTGCCGTGTACCTCGTAGGCGCTTAATAAACATTTCTTGAGTTGAAATCATGAGAACAAAATATATTAAAAAAGCACGAGTCTGAGTTCAGATTTCGCCTCTCTGCCTCTTACCGGCAGGTGTTTGCTCCTGTGTGATGTGCCTGTGGGTTGAAGAATAGGAAGGCCTGTGTCTGGCTCTGAGAATTTGATCTAGTTGAATCAGTCATGTTGAAATGCCAGGATTGGGAGGCCAAAGTACAGTGTGTTGACATAATAAGCCCTGAAGTACAGTTTTTACAAATGCTCATGATTTACACATCTCTCTCTCTCTCTCTCTCTCTCTCTCTCTGCATGGAAAGAAATCAGTCAGCTTACAGAGGCACACCTAGTTCTGTTTGCTCTTGTGCGGCTGCAACTCCCTATTCATCAAATGAGGGGACAGACAGGAGGAGCTTTGCTCTCCAGGGAATCTTTGAATTGCCATCATCATCCTTTCTCTAACATCCTTGATGTACTGTTAGGAACCACATTAGGTAGGGACTTCTTCCTGGATTCATTTCCTATTCATTCAGCTAAAACTAGCGATAAACACAGATTTACAAGAACATAATAAAAATACAGCAAAGCATAGAAGTAAAATGGACATTTTAGGAGTGGGATGT
This sequence comes from Myotis brandtii, assembly GCF_000412655.1. Classification (NCBI taxonomy): domain Eukaryota; kingdom Metazoa; phylum Chordata; class Mammalia; order Chiroptera; family Vespertilionidae; genus Myotis; species Myotis brandtii. The sequence continues at coordinate 1,191,426 of NW_005366873.1, forward strand.
CACAGAATCAAATAAGCTGGCCCTTGGTCAGATATAATCTTTAAAAAAAAAATATATATATATATTATTGATTTCAGAGAGGAAGGGGGAGGGAGAGAAACATCAATAATAAGAATCATCTATCAGCTGCTTCCTGCACGCCCCCTACTGGGGATTGAGCCCACTGTCGGGGCATGTGCCCTGACCAGGAATCGAACCATGACCTCCTGATTCATAGGTTGATGCTCAACCATTGCACCACACCAGCCAGGCCAGATATAATCTTAAAGGTGGGCAGGATCAGGTAGGGCCAGGTAGTTAATAATAATGCAGGAGAGTGAAATCGATGACTCTTGGTTTAGTTGTAGCCGTGTGATGCTAAAGCACTCGACATAAATTTATGGAAAGATGAACTGAGGGTGTGATCAGCGGAAACGCATGTTCTGGTTTCCCTAATGCTTTCCCTATAACTTCGATGTTACACAGAAGCGCGTGATTATCCCCTATTTCTTTGAACGAGATTCTGACACTGGAGTCATGTTTCTGTACAGGCATGTTTCAGAACACTGGTGCCTTGTTAAGTAAGGTTCATTCTAAATCCAAAGTTAAGTAGGGCTTTTAGGTTCCATCCAGACATCTGCAAACCCAGGTTGGCATTCTAGTGCAAAAGATGTATAAATGCAAATGCAAACCAAGTTCCCCCAGGGCCTACTAGCCTGTGAGCAAAAACGAGGGCATGTTCAGGCGCGTGCCCAAATGCTGCTGGCTCAGTAGCCCTCACATGAAAAATTGGAAGAACTCAGCATTTTCCTCCCTGAAAGTCTCTCCCCACCTTCTCTGGCAGAGCCAAGAAAGTGTCTCAGAAGCCTGTGAAGAACTTAGCATGCTCTAGTGTAAGCTTCTCACTGGTCAATTTACAGTTGACCCTGGAAATAACATGAGAGTTAGGGTGCTGACCCCTCATGCAGTTGAAAATCCATGTAGAACTTTTGGCTTCCCCAAACTTAGCTACTAATAGCCTACTGTTGACCCAGAGACTTACTGATAACATAAATAATCGATTAATACATATTCTGTATGTCATATATAGGGTGTACACACATTTTGAATAATTATAAATGCAGCATTCATTAAAATACATTTCACTTGCAAAATTGAGCTATCAGCTGTTACAGTGTGTATACTTTTTTTTAGGACACCCTGTATGTTATATGCTGTATTCTTACAATAAAGTAAGCGAGAGAAATGAAAAGGTTATTAAAATCATGAGGAAGGGAAACCACATATTCAGTACTGCATGTATTTATTGAAAAAAAATCTGCATATAACTGGACCCATGCAGTGCAAACCCGTGTTGTTCAAGCGTCAACTGCACTTTTTAGCCACGGCTCACAGACTGCTGCTGCCAGGCCCTGCGCCAAGTGCCTTCCATACATTCATTGTTTATGAATGAATGACTTCTCACAGCCACCAGATGGGGTAGGCATGGGCACGTCCGTTTTACAGGTGAAGAAACAGCCACTGAGATTGTAGACTCACAGGGCTATGAAGTGGTTTTTCTCGGAATCACTCAGGGATTCAACAAGTATTTCATGTGAACCGACCATGTTTCAGGCCTGTTCACGTGCCGGGCGGTAGCAGTGGACAGCGCAGTTAGGGGCTTCTAGTCTCAAGTTTGTGACAGACACTCTGAGGGCCGAGGGAGATGGAGACACACACAGAGGATAAAGGCTCTGATGAAAGTAAACCCGTTACTCGAAGAGAATGACTGGCGGGTGGGTGGGCATCTGTGAGGTGCTGGGGAAGCCGTTTCGCTTCGAGAAGGAACCTTTAGCTGAGATCTGGATGAAAAGCAGGAGCCCAGCCACCTGAAGGCCCCAAGGACCCGTGTCACAGGCCGAGGGACAGCAAACGCAGAGGTTGGGGAGCAGAGGGGAGCCTGGTGTGCTGCAGAGAGGAGGTCCGTGTTGCCAGAATGAAATCCGAGAGAAGGCTGGAGGGAGGCCAGCCCAGGCCGGGCCGGGTCTTGTCTGCGGCAGGAAGAGCCTGGTTTTATTCCCGCAGAAATAAAAACCCGCTGGAGGGTTTTTCATCGGCTCCAAGTCACTGAATCGGGAAGAGATTTTTTTTTTTTTCATATTCAACATGCTGCTCTGGATGTTTTACTCAAAGAAGCAGGTGCAATGTAGCGTGCAGAATGTACTATTTTTGTTTTGTTTTGCTTGTAAATGTTTGGAAATAAACTCAAATAATGCAATGATAGGACACAAAGAAAAATTGTCTCTCCACATTTTTTGTGTGTGGGAACAAAAAGCAGCTGTTAGTAGAGTATTTACGCATTTTGTCATTAACAAACTGATTTTTATGATATTTAAAATTCAACACAGCAATTATAAAATATTCGGGGGGATTCAGAAAACACTTAATAGGAGGGTTTTAAGCAGGGGCACAATGCGATCTGACTCACATCTTTTTAAAAAAATATATTTTTATTGATTTCAGAGAGGAAAGGAGAGGGAGAGAGAGATACAAACATCAATGATGAGAGAGAATTATTGATTGGCTGACTCCTGCACACCCCCTACTGGGGATTGAGCCCGCAACCCAGGCATGTGACCTTGATGGGAATCAAACCTGGGACCCCTCAGCCCATAGGCCAACTCTCTATCCACTGAGCCAAAACCAGCTAGGGCCTGACTCACATCTTAAGACTTCACGTTGAGGACTGTCAGCTACAGGTTGGCAGGAGAGAAAGCAGAGAGGAGCCTTTCTAGTGATGGAGGGGAGAAAGGATGTGACTTGGAGGCCCGCAGAGCAGTGGAGGGAAGACCAGCGGACAGATTACTGGAATATGTTTAACCAGGAGTTGCCAGGAATTACTGGTGGAATGAAGATAGACCCTGAGGGCGAGAGAGCGCCCCAGGGAGAGTGAGGGTGTGGTTCTGTTTAGGGAGATAGGGAGACAGAACTGGTTTTGGAATGCACATCGAATCCTGAATTCTGTTAGAATGTGTTACTTTGAAATGCCTCTGAGACATCCAAGGGGGGACGGAGGGTCAGGCAGGCAGCTGGACATCTGTGTATCTCAGGGGAAGGTCAAGCGAGAGCTTTGACCTCGGATTTGTCAGCCGAAGCTTGGGGACATCCTGGGGAAGAGAAAATGGAGTAGACACTGGCATTCAAATACCGTGGTTGGCAAACTGCGGCTCGGGAGCCACATGCGGCTCTTTGGCCCCTTGAGTGTGGCTCTTCGGCCCCTTGAGTGTGGCTCTTCCTAAGCTTAGGAGTACCCTAATTAAGTTAATAACAATGTACCTACCTATATAGTTTAAGTTTAAAAAATTTGGCTCTCAAAAGAAATTTCAGTCGTTGTACTGTTGATATTTGGGTCTGTTGACTAATGAGTTTGCCGACCACTGACCTAATTGATTAGGTAGCATCAGTTTAGGATTTTTTTCCAATGTTCTATGGTGTAACTTTTGGCATCAGAAGGTATAATAACCACTTTTGATTTGTGATTAATTTGTTCTGCCGTGGGTTGTAAATTAAATGAAAAGCACCTGGCCCTCTCCCCCCAGCTAGTGGGGGAACGCTGCTCTGGGGTGTGGAGGCTGAGCAGAGAAGGAAGAGACAGAACAGAGCCCGAGCATACATGAGGTGGAAGGAGAAGGGTGACTTTCTTTTGATTTGAGCCCGGTCTGTCTGGCTCAAAGCACAGCTGGTGCATGGAATCAGCTTGAGAAAAGCTTGCTTTTTACCAAACAGAGCCCGAGCATACATGGCCGCTGAGATGGAAGGAGAAGGGTGACTTTCTTTTGATTTGAACCCGGTCTGTCTGGCTCAAAGCACAGCTGGTGCATGGAATCAGCTTGAGAAAAGCTTGCTTTTTACCAAAGTTAGCAAAATTCACAAGAATTGAAGGTAGAAGCAATCTGCTTTGCCCTGATAGCAACCCTAAATGTTCTTGTTACATGAGAAACGTCTACAAGTTATGAGTAGGTTGTATGTTGTGTTTGACAAAAAAGTAATTTTTTTCTACTGAGATTTTGTGATAGTTTTCTATAAATGACTTTTGATGTCTATAGAAACCTCTACAGGATTCTTTTCATGGTCACATAATATTGCAGTGAGCGAACAGACCTTAATATAAACACATATTGCCAACTGGTTCTCCTGAAAGGCTGTATCATTTTAATTTTCCACTAGCAGTTTGTGAAAGTGCCCTCACAGTCTCTGGATTTTAAGTTAAAATAATCTGTCAGTTTGCCCGGCTGGCGTGGCTCAGTGGTTGAGCTTTGACCTATGAACCAGGAGGTCAGGGTTCGATTCCTGGTCAGAATACATGCCTGGGTTGCAGGTTCAATCCGCAGTGTGGGGCGTGCAGGAGGCAGCCAATCAATGATTCTCTCTCATCATTGATGTTTCTATCTCTCTCTCCCTCTCCCTTCCTCTCTGAAATCAATGAAAATATATTTAAAAATAACAATAATCTGTCCGTTATTCATGAATAAGAATCTGATTAGGAATGATTCTGACCTTGCCTGATGTATTTTATGGTGGGGACTGAGGGGGCGGGGTGAGGAGCATGTCCCTCCATTTCTCCTCCTAGAGATATTAACCTTTTTTCTGATGTATGTTGTCCATATTCCTTCCCAGTTGTTGGCAGGTCTTTCGATTTTAAATCTAGTGCTCTTTCATTATTTTAAAGGATTTATATTAAGAACAAGCCTGTGGAGGTGTTGGCCAGTAGATTTCTTAGGGGGACTTGAAGGAGTAAACCACTATCGTTAAGTGGTTTCAGTGCTAAGGCAGCACCATCCCTGACTTGCAGTCCCTACGTCTCCTCAGGAAAGCAGAACTTTCCTTATGTCAAAGGTCTACTTCCTTAGGAGCCCTGTCCAAGGGACTATCCACTTCTAATCGGGAGAGCACTCACTTTCCTGTAAAGTTAGATTTGAGCCTGCAGCCACTTCCTTTCCATACCCACAGGTTTCCATTTTAATGAGCTCCCTAGGAGGGTGTGTAGGAGTCGGGATTTAATCATGCCCAGATTTCCTCCTGGGTAGAATAAGAAAAATTCCCAGGGAAGTGATGGAAGTTCCCTCGGATTACTTGTTTCTACCCAGTCCCAGGCAAAGTAACAACAAATTTCCCTATGAAAACGGAGGAAAGGGGTAAAGCTACTGTGAAAAATCTATGACTGTTCATTTGTGTTAGTGTTCCCGCTTTTTTTTTTTTAAATCCTCACACAAGGATATGTTTTTATTGATTTTTAGAGAGAGGAAGGAGAAGAGAGAGAAAGAGGGATGAAGGGAGGGGAGGATAGGAAGAGAAAGAGAAAGAGAGAGATGTGAGAGAGAAACATCGATAGGCTGCTTCTCGTATGTACCCTGGCTGGGGATCGAACCCGTAACCTAGGTATGTGCCCTGACCAG
>NW_005366873.1:1197424-1199673 GCF_000412655.1 Myotis brandtii
CGTGCAGGAGGCAGCCAATCAATGATTCTCTCTCATCATTGATGTTTCTATCTCTCTCTCCCTCTCCCTTCCTCTCTGAAATCAATGAAAATATATTTAAAAATAACAATAATCTGTCCGTTATTCATGAATAAGAATCTGATTAGGAATGATTCTGACCTTGCCTGATGTATTTTATGGTGGGGACTGAGGGGGCGGGGTGAGGAGCATGTCCCTCCATTTCTCCTCCTAGAGATATTAACCTTTTTTCTGACGTATGTTGTCCATATTCCTTCCCAGTTGTTGGCAGGTCTTTCGATTTTAAATCTAGTGCTCTTTCATTATTTTAAAGGATTTATATTAAGAACAAGCCTGTGGAGGTGTTGGCCAGTAGATTTCTTAGGGGGACTTGAAGGAGTAAACCACTATCGTTAAGTGGTTTCAGTGCTAAGGCAGCACCATCCCTGACTTGCAGTCCCTACGTCTCCTCAGGAAAGCAGAACTTTCCTTATGTCAAAGGTCTACTTCCTTAGGAGCCCTGTCCAAGGGACTATCCACTTCTAATCGGGAGAGCACTCACTTTCCTGTAAAGTTAGATTTGAGCCTGCAGCCACTTCCTTTCCATACCCACAGTTTTCCATTTTAATGAGCTCCCTAGGAGGGTGTGTAGGAGTTGGGATTTAATCATGCCCAGATTTCCTCCTGGGTAGAATAAGAAAAATTCCCAGGGAAGTGATGGAAGTTCCCTCGGATTACTTGTTTCTACCCAGTCCCAGGCAAAGTAACAACAAATTTCCTATAAAAATGGAGGAAAGGGGCAAAGCTACTGTGAAAAATATATGACTGTCCATTTGTGTTAGTGTTCACCCCTTTTTTTTAAAAATCCTCACACAAGGATATGTTTTTATTGATTTTTTAGAGAAAGGAAGAAGAGAGAGAAAAAGAGATGAAGGGAGGGAGGAAGAGAAAGAGAAAGAGAGAGATGTGAGAGAGAAAAAGAGAGAGAAAGAGGGATGAAGGGAGGGGAGGATAGGAAGAGAAAGAGAAAGAGAGAGATGTGAGAGAGAAACATTGATAGGCTGCTTCTCATACGTACCCTGGCTGGGGATCGAACCCGTAACCTAGGTATGTGCCCTGACCAGGAATCAAATCCGCTTCTTTTTCCTTATTTTTTTTTCCAGTAGAAATATACCCTCGCAGGAAAATCCCGGGGCTGTGCTTCCTTTAAGCCCATTAGGCTATTCAGTTTATTTCCTAGTGTTGAAGCAAGGAGCTAACCTTGGAGGTCACAGTTCGATTCCCGGTCAGGGCACAGGCCCGGGGTTGCAGGCTCCATCCTCAATAGGGGGCGTGCAGGAGGCAGCAGATCAGTGATGTTTCTCTCTTCTCTCTGAAACCAATAAAAAAAATACTATTTTTAAAAAAGGATCAAGATTGAAAAGAGGCTGGAGGTCAGAAGACTGGGAAAAGTGGTTCTCCCAAACTCTGACCAGGGGCTGTGGTAACGAAGGAGCGAGCTGCCACAGATAAATCTGGATGGTGCCAATGCGCCTTCTTCTCCCGGAGTTTCTAGAACATTCTATTCAGCAACGTGTAGTTAGAAACTCTTCCAGATAGATATATTTAAAGCATTATTGCATCAAGTTGGCATTCTAAAAGGGCAAAGCTGTAAAGTAGTATCTCTGTCTCCGTGTTGGTCCCTCGGTCTCAGGGATTTAATGTTTTTATCAGCCACCGTGGCTCACCTCACTGTCACCTCAATGCTGTCCCTGGGCTCGTGTTTAGATAGCTGTCTCCGCATTTATATTTTTCCCAGCACAAATATGTCCTTTATTATTTTTAAATAATGGTTAGCGAATATGTATAATTGTTACTTTTATTACTTTTTAAGCAGGGACTGAAATAGTCCCTTAGGGTTGTTGTTTTTTAATTTGCAACCCGGTCAGCCAGCACACTGGTCTCATTCTTTGTCTCTGTTTGGCTTGGCTTGGTAATCAAACCCCTATGGCAATGAGGATTAAAGCACTATGGCCCATTTATTACATTCTTATTTGTGAGGTTTTCGCTTAATGCAACAAGTACCTATGTTTTATCTCACATCCTAGGGCCAGGCTCTTCTTCCCAGACAACAGATGGTCTCATAGTGGACTTCAGAGTCTGTGCCTTCTGGTTCCTGGGGTGCTGGGGGAGGGCCCTTTAAGATTATGAAAATGGTTCTAGAAAAATACTACCACCTGTCAAAATCTCTTTTGCAGAAATTCTTGTTTTGT
>NW_005366873.1:1201079-1207140 GCF_000412655.1 Myotis brandtii
GCTCAGTGGGTTCTGGTTCAACCCATAAATAAATAACTTGGGCCCAGCGTGCTACAAGAAGGCTGGCTGTTAAATTGTTCGGTGTGGCTGATTAAAGGAATCCCAGAGACTAAACTTCAGATCTTCAAAGAGCATGTTTTTGCTTGGGGTGCAGCATCGCACTAGCTGAATGACGTGTGTATATTATATTTTGAAAACAAAGTAGGTGAGAAAATGTAAACATGCATGTCAATATAAAATGGATCTAGGAATAAAACGATTATCCCATAAAGGCCCATACTTACACTTGCTGTTGGCTGTGAATTTAGCTCTAATTTGTGTAATTTATGGATTAGTTACATAATCCATAGTGTCATTAGTCTAGTGGCTGGGGATTTTGTCATGGGGACTGATCATAGCTCACTCGATCATGTCACTCTAGGTAGAACTTTGTATTTTAATAGAGGAAACAGCACTCTAGCTATTTATATTCCACATTTTCCTTCCAGAAACACATTGTTTGTGTGCACATTATTTAATAAAGGAAACATAATCCATGCACAATAAAGCAGTTTTTGAATGAAGAATGAAGAATGAAAAGCCATTGAATTAGGCTGGCTCATTTGTATGGAAGTTTACTGATATAATAATACCTCTGTTCTCAAAATGTTTATATTTGAGTGAAGTGGCTTAAAGAGTGAGGAAACTTTTTTTTTTTTAAAAAAGAGTAGTTTATTGATTTGGAGAGAGAGAAATTGGGAGAGAGAGAGAGAGAGCGCAACAGCAATGATTGATGGGCTGCCTCCTGCAGGCCCCACTCTTGGGACTGAGCCCACAACCTGGGCATGTGCCCTTGACCAGGAATTGAACCGGCAACCTCCTGGTGCATGGAATGAAGCCCAACCAACTGAGCCACACCAGCCAGGAAGCTTATTTTTTTAATTGGCTGGTAAATTTATCCAATGATTGTACTTCCTAAGCTGAATACCATGGCTTTTGACTAGCAGAACAGTAGACCAGAAGGCAAAACAATCAGAAAGTTTTGCATAGCAAACTCCTGTTTCATCACAATTTCTTTTTCCTATTTCCCATAACACTGTAGTACAGCCTCATTTTCTCTGGCCTGAATTTAGTGTAGCAAGTTTTATCAAACTCTTTTTTTTTTTTTATTACTTGTGCTCTTTGACCCCCATTTAAGAAGTTCTTCCTTACCCTGAGGTCATTAAACTATTCTGTATTCTCTTCTAAAAATTTTAGCTTTTCTCTTATTAAGATTTTTGGGCCTAGCCAGCATGGCTCAGTGGTTGAGCATCGATCTATGAACCAGGAGGTCACAGTTCGATTCCCGGTCAAGGCACATGCCCAGGTTGTGGGCTTGATCCCCAGTCGGGGCCATGCAGGAGGCAGCCAGTCAGTGATTCTCTTTCATCATTGATGTTTCTCTCTCTCTCTTCCTCTCCCTGTCCCTTCCTCTTTTAAATCACTAAAAATATATATTTAAAAAAAGATTTTTGGAATATTTTGGTGTGTATATTGTAAAGTACGCATCTAGTTTAACGCCTCCCTCCCCCATAGACAAACAATGGACAAGAGACCACTTTATTTAATTTTGGGGAAATTCTCAATTTGTGGATGATGGGGTTCAGGACATGCTACTTCAAAATACTGCACCTTGACACACTGGCTGTTTTAAGCTGAAGGAATTAGAGAATTAGCAGGTGCAGGAAGGACTTTCTGAAGTCCCCGAGGCAGGTCAAAAGACCTTCATGTGAGAGGTGCCCTTCCTGTACTGGAGAAAGAAACATCCTTATTTCCCAGACGAGCAACAGGGAGAGGGGATGGGAACAGACGGGCCCTGCTCTTTACCCCAGTTTCCTACACTTGCTTTATACCCTTTGTCCTATCACATTTCCCCTCAGTTTTCCACTCTTCACCAGTCGCAGCAAAAACACCAAACACATAGACACGGAGAACAGACAGGTGGTTGTCAGAGGCAGGGAGTAAGGGGGTGAAATGGGTAAAGATGGTCGAAAGACTCAAACATCCAGTTATAAGAGAAATAAGTCCTGGAGATGTAATGAGCAGTATGATGACTATAGTTAGTAATACTGTATTGTAGATTTGAAAGTTGCTGAGAGAGTAGATCTTAAGCATCCTTATCACACAAAAATGTGTAATTATGTGTGGTGATGGATGTTAACTAGACTTATTGTGGTGGTCATTGCACAATATATACAAATATCGAGTCATTGTGTTGTACACCTGAAATTAATATAATGTAATATGTCAATTATATCTCAATTATTTTTAAAACCTGGCATAAAAAATGCTCAGGTTTAACTGTTTCTTTGCATCTTCATTTCCTCTTGAAGGCTCATGTGTCACATAAAACTTATGTTAAATAAATGTGTATGCTTTCCTATTGTTGATTTCTTTTGTTACAGAGAACCAACTGAGAACGTAGGAGGAGTAGAGGAAAGATAATTTTCTTCCCTACATATTCTAACATGATATATTGTATTTTTTTGATATTGTATCAAAACACAAGCAGAAATTTTTGAATTGTCGACTGAAATTTTATCTTGTTCCTAAGGTGAAACAATTCTTTCTTGGTGAAAGGTTTAAAAATACTTGGTTGTTTTGGTAGCTGGCCCCTTACATTTATCTTAATACCTAGCAGACTGGCAAGGACATAAAATGGGCCTGCTGATTTGTGTATGCCCTGGGGTATGTCAGCCTCCAAAAGGGAGGTAAATACCTTTGATGATGACATTTTAAGATTCTGTAGAATTTTTGTGGTTGCTTTATTGCTAGTATTTATATGAATTCATATTTAACATTGTTTCTGCAAGGTAGACAGAGTTGAATTGTACCTCACAAAAACGTGTTGGCCACAGGCAAAATAAAGCATTTTTGTGAAAACTGCAGAAAGTAGCATTCCCACACCCTCATAACAACTATTTTGTTGTTTTGTAACAATAACAAATCTCTAAGCCTATTCCTTAAAAGGTTTTACAAATCACACACTTATATTCTTTAGAGGTGTAAAAAATAGCACCATATTTATTGTATGAATGGTTTGTATTTAAAAAAACAACAGAAATAAAACAAAACAGGTCCATAGTCCATGTTAGTGGGTATTTGGGTGTTTCTGTGATTTTTTTTCTTATTTTGGTTTTGCTTTATACATGCTGTGCTGCAGGAAATATCCTTGTACATAGAGCTTTGGTCTATTCTTGCTGGTATATTCATAGGTTTCACTGCTAGTGGTGGAACTTGTTATTTCACAGATTATGTGCCTTTTGGATTCATTTTTAATACTGGAGGTTTTAAAAATACATTCCCAAATGCTAATTTTGGAGTGAAGGCCTGAAGCCTGTTGAAGAAGCTTTCTTCTCTTTCTCTTTTTAAAAATAGCATTGAGTTATTTTGTGAGGCTGGAGGTGGAGGGAGAGAAAAGAGAAACAGAATTTTACTCGGGTGTATTTAAATACAGGAAGATGTGAAACATGCTTTAACTGCTTCACTTTGCAGTAAGAGCATATGCAGGCTCGTGTGGTGGCGCGCACATCTGGGGGCTGATACCTGGTGTGGCAGCTGCCCTCGCTGCCTCCCTGGTCTCTTTGCGTCTCTCCTTAGGGTTGATGTGGTGGTGGGCACATCTAGTAACTGCCCTCTCTGCCTCCCTGGTCTCTTTGCGTCTCTCCTTAGGGTTGGACAGTGGAGGTGAGGGCTTGGCCCTAGAAGGTCTTTGTAAAAGGCACCTGCTGTGCTCCTGGGAGGAAGGCAAGACTTCTTGGAGCTCCCCGGCCCTGGCCCATTCGTATGGTGGGACTGCTCTTCACCTTGGGAGGCCTTGAAAGAATGAAGCACAAAATAGGTTCCTCTCCGTGCAGTTTCCAGGGCATGAAGGGAAGGGAAGGGACAGGGGAGAGCCAAGGTCAGGCCTGGTGTCTGTTTGCCTGTTTGTCCTCCGGCTGGAGCAGGAGGGAGCTGAGTTTCTCCGATTTGAAGCTTTCCTTGTTCCATGACGAGGATGATGATAGTGGGGGCAGCTCCTGTCTGACTGCTTTACATGCAGGTTCGTGCGTCCATATACGTTCTCCGAGGGTCCTCACGGAGGCCCAGAGAAGTGAAGTGGCTTACCCACGGTCACGCAACTAGCAAGTGGCAGGACTGGGAGCCCCGAGGAGTCTCTTGTCCAGGGCTCCTGCTGCTGCACGATAAAAAAGAACGTGCAACCGAAATGGAACCGGTATCCTTCCGGATGTGAACGGAGGGAGTTCCTTTTTAAAAAGTGACTGGCGTTCTAGAGGAGAGGCATGCCGCGGCCCTCCTGCCACGATCACAATGAACACGTGCCAAGGTTTTCTTTCCTCCCCAGTGAAGGAGCCACGCAGATGTTATAACGAGTGGACAGCAGTGGTGACCATCAGACGCACTGCAGCTTGGGAATATTGAAATGAATATGCAGGTGCAGGCAAACTGATCTTTCCACAGGTCGGGGGGAAGGCACTTGACGGAGGTGGCATGTCTCTCAGCTACTACAATACAAAGGGACGTGAAATAACTCAAAGACAGTGGGCCGGCTGGAGTCAGGTCCCCAGGAAGTGCGTGCCGTCTGGAGACAGACAGTGCAACATTTTCCGTCGAAACGCACATCCGTCTCTATACAACGACACAGACATGTCAGACAGGCTAAAAAGTCAGGCGGGCTGAAAAGTCAGACGGGCTGCCTCATGGTGGCCACGAGGAGGATGGGCAAGAGTGGGCCAAGGATAGACTGATGATGTTTTTCAAGGTTTTCAGAAGGTCTGGATGCACACTGGCCTTTCCCTCGTCTTTGCCTGCTGGCCTGGCTCAGCCCTCCAATATAATCCCCTTCCAACATGCCCTGCCCAGTGGTAGCCCATACTTTCATTTAGTCCCTTCTGAGCCATGAAAATGTACCTGCCCCATGTTCTGTTTCCCAGGATCCCAGCTTCCGGCCAGGTGGAAGTTAGCTCTCTTAGATAAGCTGAGCATTTGTCCAGGGGCCTGTCCCCCTGTCATTGTATGTCCCTCCTGGGTCCCATAGCTGCTCCCCTGCCCACAGCGGCTCTGGGCCTCACCTGAGCCTGCCTCCCCCAAGTATTCCTGTTCTTTGAATTTGTCACTTTCTCTTCCTCACCAAGTTTGGTCAGACGCTTAAAAAAGACTAAATAAGCAAATCACGTGAGGGTGGGTATTTATTTACCCCACAAAGATGTGTCCTGCTGCGCTGTGGCTGTGGCTGTGCTGGGTGCTGGAGGCACAGTCCCTGACCTGGGAATCCGTGGTCTCTGGGTGGGACAGCATGTAAATAATCATTACAGGCCCATGGCTCAGTGCTGTGGCCGAGCCATACACACCTTGAGCGATGATTACAGAAGAGGGAGGGAGGAGCTCCGCTGAGCTGGGGCTTGAAGCGTGAGTCTGATTTTGCCGATCAGATAAGGGAGGAAGGAGCCCTGGGGATGCTGAGCCCCTCGGCCTCTCCTGGCCAGCCAATGACAGGCAAGGACTAAGCAACTCCTGCCTCTTTGTGCACCAGTGGGATTCCTGCAAAATGACTTGGGGTGAGAGAAATACCAGTAAAACAAATTTTCTCCCTCCCCCTGTCCTTTCAAATATGTATATGTCAATATGCGATTACCCTGAGTAAATGATGACTGTTTTTTATTTTTTGATGAAGGCTAATGGATTCAGAAGTTTAGATCTCTAGAATTTTATCAGAAAAACACACGACTGGGCGTTGAGATCTGACTATAAGCTTTCAAAATTAGTTCTAAGGGCATTTCGCTCTCCTCCAGGGCCGTTTGGCCATTCACCGAGGGGCTCCCTCCAGGTGATCTGTCTGCCTAAAGCAGGGAGACTCACGGGCATCTCCATAGATGTAAGTGCTCAGTGGGGCCCTGCTGGCCCAGCGGAGTCCACCAACCATCATCCCGGGAACTGTGAAAGTGTGAATTCCCCAGGCCCAGGAGGTGGCCTCGTGTGGCCGCTGCATCTGTCCGGGAGGTGAAGGTCACCTGTGAGGGAGTTACTGCTAACTAAGGAAGCT
>NW_005366873.1:1207408-1231563 GCF_000412655.1 Myotis brandtii
TAATCCCATTGCCATTCAGCCAGACTTTGAAAAGCCACTTGGCCTATAAATAAAGTGTGGCAATTCTCCTTATCTCAGCTTTGCACAATTTCCAGTGGATTCCCAGAGCAGCCTTGGGCAGAGCAACTGACTTGGGGTGTGAGCCAGATTCCTCAGGTGGGCTGACCCTGGCTCTGGACCCTTGAGGAGCAGAGCAGGGACCGGGGTCTCACACGTTCTGTTGGTTTTCAGCCGCTGCTGGCAGAGGTTTGCATTCACACCCACCGCTGGCTGTCCTGGTTTGTTTACTTGCACAGTTGGAGTTGTGAAGATTGAGGACAAGTGGCTGGCAAATGGACAGGGATGGGAAGGGAAGTTTGATGGTTCATGTTCTGTGGAAAGTAGATTCGGTTGTTTTATTTCTTTAAGGTTGAAGTTTTCATGGTTCCTGTCTCTGATTCACATGCATTTCCCCGGGTCTTGCTACCTCCATAAGAACCTGGGGGAAGGGGTCCACAGAGAGCTTTCCGGATGAGGAGGTTTTGTGGTTCAAAGGCTACCAGGAGTCGTTCTTCCCTAAAGATAATGCTTTGCCCTTGCTCATTGGCCAGAGCGGCCTTTGGTCTCTTAAAAGTCCTGTGAAAATTTATTACTTGAGAAAAGTTCATTGGACTTTTTGTGTTGACTTTTCACAGACACTTCTTTGTGGCTTAGTTGATAAGATTAATCATAGAGAATTATTCTGAAGAAACGGAAGAAGAAGCAGGTACGTTTGATCAAAGATTGGAGGTTCTGAAAATGTTTAGTTGTTGGAACATGAGATTGTTCATGGAGGCCACCAGAATGCTAACATGGGGAGTCCCAGACTCCAGCCAGAGCAGCGACACCAAGCTGCTGGGATCGGCCAGCTGGAGATGGGCGTGTGACAAACACAAATGCCAGCTTTTCTATTCCCTGTGGTCTGCCCGGCCACACACAGACTTTGACAAGGATGGACGCCCTGAGAGCTGCAATCCCGAGGATTACATTGTGTGCCTGACACCAGCCAGGAAAAGGCCACTAATCTCTCACAAGGAGGGTGAGGTCCATGGCCTTGGCAGGGTGCTTTCGCCTAGCTCTGTGAAGACGTGAGGTGAGGTAGAAAGACAGGATTTGGCATCAAGCTTGAGCCTCGCTGTGGACATTTGACCAACTGTGTGACCTTGGGCAAGGTCCTGCAGTTCACCTGAGACTAAGGATTCTGTTTCTCAAAGTTGTGTAAGGTTCAACTGAGATCATTTATGTAAACTGCCCAGTATAGTATCTCAGGCATAGTCTGTATGCTATGTTTGTTATGCTTTTTATGCCAAAAACATCTTTATTTTTCAAACTCTGTAAAACTATAGCCAACATAAATTCTGTCACTTAAAACAATGGCCTTTTTGAGGGGGAGCATGAAATACACTGGCTTCACATTATCTTCCCTACTTTTTGTTATATCCCAGACCATTCTCACCAAGTTTGCCATGTGATGGTTGGTCATAATAATAAAAACGTAATATGCTAATGAGACTGGACAGCTGAAGGACCTTCCAGATGTCATTCCGGACATCCTTCTGGACGAAGCCACGGTGGCGGGGCCGAGGCAGAGGTGGTTAGGGGCGATCAGGCAGGCAGGCAAGCAGTTAGGGGCGATCAGGCAGGTATGCAGAGTGGTTAGGGGCAATCAGGCAGGCAGAGTGGTTAGAGGTGATTAGACAGGCAGGCAGAGGCAGTTAGGGGTGATCAGGCAGGCAGGCAGGCAAGTGGTTAGGAGCCAGCGGTCCCGGATTGCGAGAGGGATGTGGAACTGCCCGTTTTGGCCTGATCCCCATAGGCCAGGCTGAGGGACCTCTAGTATGCATATAAGATCTTTGGTTAATCTCTTCCTGCCCTCCCCTCTCCCCCTTTCCCTCTGAGATTCATCAGTCTGTTCCATGTTTCCATGCCTCTGTGTTGAGCATCTGCCCCCTGGTGGCCAGTGCACGTAATAGTTACTGGTCAACGGTAGAACAGTCATTCAGTTGCTTAGGCTTATATATATATATATAGATATTAGCCAATATACAAAAGTTCAAACAGCATGAAAAACTATTCAATGAAATGAGCTTCCTGTGACCCCACTTCTACTCCTCAGAGGTAGCCAATCTGAACTGTTTCTTTTGTTTCCTTCAAGACATTTTTCCTGCATGTATGCGCATAGGTATCTTGTTCTTTATGCAAATGAGAGCAGCCCATACACTCTTCTGCACCTTGCTTTTTTTCTTAAACGTAACATTACATCGGTAATGAGGAATATGAAGCTAGGTTAGTTAGAAGACCTTTTACTTAAGAAATGCCCTCTAGGTCCATCCATGTTGTCACAAATGGCAAGACTTTATTCTTTTTATGGCTGAATAATATTCCATTCCATACCACGTCTTCTTTACCCACCCATCCACCAATGGGCACTTAGGTTGTTCCCATGCCTTGGTATAGAAAAATGATGCTGCAGTGAACATGGGGGTGCTTATACCTTTTCACATCAGTGTTTTTGTTTTCTTTGGATAACTGCCCAGAAGTGGAATTTCTGGGTCATGTGGTAGTGCTATTTTTAATTTTTTTAGTCACCTCATTACTGTTTTCCATAGTGGCTGCACCGATTTACATTCCACAAAGATGGGATGAGAACTGGTGTTTCAAGGCGAAGAACAGATATGGTTAAGAATCTAGGAGCTGGGCAAGGGATTTAATTATATTCCTTTGGCTTCTAGTCTGATTCCCTCTGGAAGGCCTTCTGGGTTAATTACGGGTCCCAGGGATACCTGGCAGCCACGGCTGCCGCACTGCTGTTCCTCAGAGGTAATTAATCATCTCGCCTGAATCAGGGGAGAAGGCTCCATTTTCTGTCCTCATTACCAATAGCTTGAGGAGAAGGAAAATGCTCTTACAAAATGGACTCACGTGTGATTTCTTTTTAGAATACACAGCAGGTCATAATAAAGGCGTTTCCATATTTCGCTTCTTATCATAAAATAGAGGGGGAAAGAGTATGTGGGTATGAGGGAAGGGGGTGGGACGAGCAGAAAATGACTTAACTCTTTGGGGTCATCTGTTGATAATTTGGAAATATGATTCAAAGGGACACTATGTGCATACTTATGCTCCCTCTCTCCAGCTTCTTGCCTTTTAAAATATCAGAAAATCCTAGTTTCAAGAGATATTAGCGGTTACCTATGTCAGCGGTACTCAACAGGAGGCAATTTTATCCCCCAGGGCTCATGAGACAGTGTCTGAAGACATTTTTGGTTGTCACAACTGAGGTACTGCTGCCATCTAGTCGACCGAGGCCAGAGATGTAGCTTAACATCCTACAATGCACAGACATCCCACAACGAAGCAATATCAGGCAGAAATTGTCATAGGTCCTGAGGTTGCGGAATCCTAGTTGATTGATCTAGTTCAATGCTCTCTCTACATGATTTGAATTTTGTTGGTGGTGGTTTCTTTTTAACTTTTTAAAAATTGGTGTATAATTGACAGATAACATTATATTCATCTCAGGAGTAAAAACATCTAATATTTATATATATTGGAAAATTATCAATAAGTCTATTTAATGCCTGTCACCATTCACAGGTACCACTTTTTTTCTTGTTTTGAGGACTTTTAAGATCTACTCTTAGTAACTTTCAAATATGCAATGCAGTATTGTTAACTCTAGTCATCATGCTGTAGATTACACCCCATGACTTAATTATTTTGTA
Organism: Myotis brandtii; assembly: GCF_000412655.1. Taxonomy (NCBI): domain Eukaryota; kingdom Metazoa; phylum Chordata; class Mammalia; order Chiroptera; family Vespertilionidae; genus Myotis; species Myotis brandtii. Next base: position 1,211,152 of record NW_005366873.1, read on the forward strand.
ACTGGAAGTTTGTACCTTTTGACCACCTTTCCCCATTTCTCCCACCCCACCCCACCCCACCTCTGGCAATCACTAATATGTTCTCTGTATCTATGAGCTTGGTTTATTGTTTTGTTTTATTGTTGTTTTTAAATTCCACATATAAGGGAGATGCTATGGTGTTTGTCTTTGTCTGTCTGACTTATTTCACTTAGCATAATGCCCCCCGAGGTCCATCCATAGTGTCACAAATGGCAAGGTTTCATTCTTTTATGGCTGGATAATATTCCATACCATACCACGTCTTCTTTACCCACTCATCCATCAATGGCCACTTAGTTTGTTTCCATACCTTGGCTCTTAAAAACAATGCTGCAGTGAACATAGGGGTACACATACCTTTTCAAATTAGTGTTTTCTTTTCTTTGGATAATTACCCAGAAGTGGAATTGCTGGGTCAGATGGTAGTGCTATTTTTAATTTGTTGAGACACCTCATTACTGTTTTTCCATAGTGGCTGCACATTTCCCTAGCAGTGCACAGGGTTCCCTTTTCTGCACATCCTCCCCCACACTGGTTCCTGTCTTTTTGATGATAGCCATTCTAACAGGTGTGCGGTGATACCCCACTGAGGTTTTGATTTGCATTTTCCTGATGATCAGTGATGTTGAGCATTTTTTCATGTACCTAGATCCTCTGCCCATAAATAATTGAATTATTTTTTTTGCTTTGTTTTGTTTTTCTGTTGAGTTGTATTCGTTTTTTGTTTATATGGAAAATAATACAATAATTAATAAATAATAATACACAGCTATGAGTGATACCCCACTGAGGTTTTGATTTTCATTTTCCTGATGATCAGTGATGTTGAGCATTTTTTCATGTACCTAGATCCTCTGCCCATAAATAATTGAATTATTTTTTTTGCTTTGTTTTGTTTTTCTGTTGAGTTGTATTCGTTTTTTGTTTATATGGAAAATAATACAATAATTAATAAATAATAATACACAGCTATGAAGCTACTTTTGTCCACCCCTGTATATATTTTGGATATGAGCTCCTTATGAGATATATGTTTGGCAAATATTTTCTCGCATTCACTAGTTTGCCTTTTCACTTTGTTGATGGTTTCCTTTGCTGTGCAGAATCAATTTTGTTGTTTTCGTACGTTTCTTAGGGCAGCAAACAGCCATTCCAGCTGTAAAATTCTCAGAATCTTTTTATATCAGTAGATAAATCAAAGCAGTTTGCTTGCTCTTAACAAACATCGGTGGCAAGAATTTCCCCACTGGTGAATCATTCACACATGAGGCCTCTCGTTTGCTGTAATGTCCTCAGCCCCAGGTCATACTGGGGTCTCAGTGGACATTAGTTGCTGAATGAATGAGTTACTGTGATGCATTGGCATCAGCTGACATAGGCTTAGACATGATCTGAGCAGAAATTTGGCACCAGTGTATACTTGGCTGCATGGTGACTATGACTGCCACCACAGCTCCGTGTTCTCTTGGTAGTTTCCATTCATGGAACTCATCATTCCTCCTGTATTTTCCCGCTGCTCCTGTTGATGAACAATTCCAAGCAGTGCAAGCAATTACGGGAGAAACTTATACCTCATTGGCATCAGCCAAAACAGCTAGTGAATAATGAACTTGGTGTTGAAGACCTGCATAAAAACCACTCAGGTAGAGGATCATTTGTTCTTGGCGTTTTAAGCAACTCACTTTCTCCTAAGAGGCTCAAATCATTAACATCATTTAAACAGGAGGATTCTAACTTGGAAAGTTTACATGATCTTAACAGTTAGCATGTATGTCCAAGATAAAGTCCATTAATCAGAAGAGAAGGGATGATCTTTAAGAAAACATCCTTTACAAGTTCAGGAGGTACTGGTCCCCACATAAGAAAATCAGAACATAGTTACTTTGACATGATTTCTTTTTTCTTTTGTGGTCTGTGGGGAGTTCCCCCGCCCCCTTTCTACTAATTTAGGTCCTGTCTGGGGAAAACAAAATAAAACATTAGAACTTGCATATATCTACCTAGCTTACTTAGTTACTGTAGCTGAAGAATGGCAGCCAGAGTTGGAGAAACAATTCTCCCACTGGCCCTCAAAGACAGAAGGATCAAACTGTCCTTCCTTGGAAAGACATGGCAGGTGATGATGAAAGGTTCTGTGTTACCTCCTCTTGGCCTGGAGGACTCCAGAAGATAGCGACCCTCGGACAGAAATAGTGACCCTTGGGGTGGGTAGAAAATGCACATCTGATAGCACCAGAGGGATTTTCTGCTGTGTCCTCACACTGCCCTTTTGTGGAAACACCGAGGGTGTTTTTGGTGGTAAATAGAGGAAAAAGTGGGGACAGATAGAACCTCTATGACCTGGCTCCATATGATGGCGTAGTAGAATTTTTTTAAAATATGTTTTTATTGATTTTAGAGAGAGGAAGAGCGAGGGGGAGAGAGATAGAAACATTGATGAGAGCCATCAGCTGTCTCCTGCCCGCCCCCTACTGGCATCAAGCCCTGACCAGGAATTGAACCTGGGACCTCTTGGTTCATGAGTCAGTGCTCAACCCCTGAGTCACACCGTCCGCGTGGGTAGTAGAATTTGATTGCTCCAACCTGTGTACCTACCTCTTAGGGCTAATTTCAAGGACTCTCTATAACATGATCACTTTATGTTTTTTTCCACATTATTTTTCTGTTAATGTTTTCTTATTCTTGGTATGCACATGAAAGGATTCAGAAGTCAATAAAAATATATTTAAAAAAAAGAAAGGATTCAGAAGTTATAATATTCGGTTGACAATTAAAACCTATTGTTCAGAGAAATGTTTTCTTTCAGATGTATGTACTTCCATTTTAAGCTTCAGACTCTAAGCATTGACTGTTACTGTGTTTCTCATGGACAGGAAAGGTCACGGTGAAGGCTGAGGTCAGGAGGAGCGTGGCTGCACCCTCTGGGCCGCGTGAGGGCAGGTCAGCTGCAGGATTAGCCTGCATCGCTTATCAGGGAGGAGGCACTGTGAGGAAACACAAACTTTTAAGGAATGTAGTTTGGTTTTCGTTTTCTTTTACTAAATGTGTTCATAGTGGGAAAAGAGCAGAAGATTCCCAAATTCCCAGGCTTGTCCTTTCCTAGCAGCTGATTTTACTTGGAAAGAATTGAAGGAAGAGGGCTGGATACTAATCGTAGGTGTGTTTGGGAAAATGAGTGTGTTTGGCCAGCTAATTAGGAGGAAAGGGCAATGCTCCCCGCACAGAGCAACTTAAATGACTGGAATTTTCGTTCTTGGCTCTCTCTTCCAACTCCCTTGGCCCTCAGCCTATCTAAGAAATCCTTTTGCCTTTCCCCCGGCACCAAATAGGAAAGTCTGTGTTTCCAGGAAAGTTACCGAGTTTATTAAGAACAATATTGTTATTAACCATAAGTAACATTCAGAGTATTAGCTTATGGTTAATACAATATTGTTTTTCTTTTCTTACCTTTTAAAAAAATTTCATTCTCACCCTAGGATATGTTTATTGGTTTGAGAGAGGAAGGGGGGAGGGAGGGAAAGAGAAAGAGAGAGAGAGAGAGAGAGAGAGATGAATGTGAGAGAGAAACATCGATCAGTTGCCTCCTGTTTGCACCCCAACCAGGGATGGACCCTGTAACCTAGGGATGTGCCCTGACCCAGAATCCTTTTGGTGTATGGGAAGACGCTCCAACCAACTGAGCCACCCAACCAGAGCTCTCACCTTTCTTTCCTTTTCCTTCTTTCTTTAAGAACACTCAAGGTCAACATTGGAGTAACTTCTGCCTTCATGGCATTAACAGGGGAACAGAGGAGGGAGAGGAGGAGGAGAGAAGGAAATCTGAAGGTTTCTTTTTAATTATAATTATTTTATATAAGAACATAATGTGGGGTCAATTTACTTTCTTCTTATTACAGTGAGTGGAGAATTGTCAAGGCTTTCTTGTAGTTTTCTGAATCTGCGAATAGTTTACATGGAATAATCTGCTATCGACTTCTGTGCAGGCTGCACCCAAATAAGCCACATCGACCCACTCTGGTGGGTGTGTAATCCCGAGAGAGACGGAAGGAGTGTTTTACACTTGTGTGTGGAGCTGCCTCTTCGGGCTGGAGGTTGGAGGAGGCATCGCATCAGGAGTTGGGCACACCCAGCTGTGGCTCGGAGATCGTTTGGTAACATGAGTGGTGAGGACACCAGACCTCAGAGTCCCCAGCCCTTTTCCAAGTGCAGCTTTCACCATAGGCTGCCCGGCTCCTGGCTCCTGGTAGTGCTGCCCGGTGACAGCTTCTGTCTGAGTGGCCCTGTTTGGCTGGGGACCCAGAAGCGCCAGATCAGAAAAAGCCCCGACTCCGTGTCCAGAGACCGTCGCTCTGGGCTGGACTCGGTGGCTGTCTGGTCCTGCAGCAGGTCCCTTTGCCTCGGTGACCTTTCGTCTCTCAGCTGTGGGATGAGATGTGAAGTCTGCGGTGCCAAGTGGATGATTTCATGCTCTAAATGAAGTTAATTCAAAAACCAGCCCCAAACCTGTGATTAATAAACAGGAAGGGAAGGCACTCAGCCCCAGGCCGAACAATATCGGAAGGCCACGTCAGGCAATGCTCTTCGGGGAAGAATGTTCCAGAAAGTAAAATGCTTGTTAGGGCTGGTTCTGATATATTTTTGATGTTCCTCTCTCGGCATTTCTGGGACATGGATTTTCAAGTCCAGGTTGGAGTGTAGACCCTATAAATGCAGCGCCTTCCCAGTACAGAATGCAGATAACACAGTAGGTCCCAGTACAGCATGCGGATAACACCGAGTAGGTCCCCGTTTTGTCCCATGTGAACCCCGTTTAGCTGTCACTCAACCCGCTGCGTGTATTTTTATTAGTAAGTGGACAGGCACACCGTTCTCTGTGATAGTGATATCTATCAATTACGGTGGTTTGTCTTTGGAGAAAGATGTGGGTGAATTCCTCGCTGGTTTTACTATTCTGTTACTGGAAGGAATGAAGTTTCCTTAGAATCAACCCCTTGAAGGGGAAGCCTTCCTTTGGAATGAAGTAGGAAGATCCCTGGGAGTTCTTTAGTGTAACTACAAAAAACAAACAAACCAAGAAAACCAAAACAAAGAAACCCAGATGACAAGGCTGTGTGTGCTCTCTCTAAGTAAACAGCAGCGGCAGGACGTGTGGGGTTAGAAGCCCTATAATCCCTTCACTGGGGAAAAGAAACAGGGGGGGGGGGCGGGCAGGGGCTTGTTGGCAGTCCCTGCTTTTTTTTTTTTTATTGATTTCAGAGAGAAAGGGAGAGGGAGAGAGGGAGATAGAAACATCAATGATGAGAGAGAATCATGGATTGGCTGCCTCCTGCACGCCCCACACCGGGGATCGAGCCTGTAACCCAGGCATGTGCCCTGACTAGGAATAGAACTGTGACCTCCTGGTTCGTAGGTCAATAATCACCGAGCCACACCAGTCAGCAGTCCATGCTTTTTATTTCCCCCTCCCCTTGATCTTCACTGAGATTTTATTTCTCTGGGCGGTGTAGTTCATTGCCAGGTCTTATTATTGTGTGCTTAAAACCACTGTCTCTTGGAGTCATGGCTCCCTTGTTTCTTCATAACCGACTGCAAGGAATTGAGTGGGGTCCCGGCATCCCATCTGTCCTGCACTAGTTCCAGAGCAGAAACTCGCCTGCGCTTCTGCCATCTGAGGAGGCCCACACAGTAGGAGCTGGCCTCCTCCTTGCCAGGCAGTGTCTTATCCCAGGATGCTGTCTGCTCAGCTTCGTCCTTATGAAGTCCCCACTCAGGTATCAAAATCCAGCTATGTCGTGGAAATAGCTGGGCTAGAAGGTATGTATTTCATTGCTGGATGGGACTTAAGGAAAGGTGGCGATTCATTGCCTTGGAGTTTGATTTGTAACAGGTAAGAAAAATTATTAAAAAATCATGGACAGTTTTATTGAGCAGATTCAACCTTATCCTAAAAAGCCCCAATATTCTCGAGTCATAGACCAACCTGCACCAGGTGGTTCCACATATCACTACAATTTTCCACTAGTGACAACAGAGTGAGAGCTGTCATCTGCTGAGCTTCTGTCCACCAGCGTGCGCGTCTCACCGTGCAGTCACAGTGAAGTGGAAACCAAGCGGAGAAAGCCCACGTGACCTTGGGGAACACGGCCAGTAGAAAGTAGCCTTGGTTAAGTGCAGTCAGGCTGGCCTTTTGTTTTTTAATTTCCTGTCTTATGCACTTATGTTGGTTTAAAAACCCTCTTTTACCTCTACACGGTCACTTTTAGGTCTTATGAAGGAACTATTATAGCTTTTAATTAGCTATAATTAATACTCTTTGTAATGAAAACATTTTCTCTCTCATTGGAAGGATATGCTGAATATCTCCCATATGTTCCTTCAGCTCCACTCTGTTGTGCTCCAGGAGCCTGACCTTGATGCTGCGTCAGTGCCCTTGACCTCTGCTTTGAGTTGGGCCCAGCCTAGGGGGGCCCCTGGTAGGAGATCTGAGAGTGGGAGGGCCCCGCTTTCCCCCCCAGGTCACTGTTGGTGGTCTGTCCCCCTATTAAAGGCCACAGCTCCTAGCAGGTAGCCTCTCCATTGGGCGACCCACTTCTCACCCAGCATCTGCTCCACCCCTCGCTTCGTTAGGGCTAGAGTGAAACGGCTCTTCACCGTGGCTACCCTCACTGTGCATGTCCCTTGTAGGTTTATATAAATCCTTACCACACCTTTGTAAATATCCTCTTTTTAAAATTCTTTTCAAATAATTCAGTTGAATGTTCCATCTGTTTCCTGCCTAGACCCTGACTGATAGGCAAGTCTAGCACGAGGGCTGGCCACTCCGGTCCTAGCGTGGTCCGTGTGACTGTGAGACTTGGGGCTCTCATAACCTTTACACTTGGCTTCTTCACCAGTCTCAACACTGTTCCCATGGAAACTGAACATCGGAAGACGGGGAGCATACCCAGTTCCCATAAAAGCCATCATATAGCAAGAGAAGGGCTCATGGTAAGTTGAAGTGGGATGACTGCACACAAGCCAATAAGCAGAAGAAAATTATGTAAAACCCTAGCGAAAACAGATTTCTACTGGAGGCTGGACAGCAGTACACAGTGCCTTGCTTGTAACAAGCAGAAATAAGATGGCTTTGTGACTGTTGTTCTTGTGACAACAAGAGTCTCAGACAGAGACACCACATAGGGACTATAGACCCCCACTCTCAGGTCCCCCACCAGGGCCCCCCATAGTCTGGACCCAACTCCAAGCAGAAGTCAAGGGCACTGACGCAGCATAGAGTTCAGGCTCTTGGGGCACAAAGTCAGATAAGACTATCCTGAATAGGGTCACAATCGTGGACTGGCCTTTTCAAGTTCACATATAAACAGCTATGAGCTCATAAGCCATCTGTGAGTGGACACATCAGAATGTCTTTGGAAATTTAAGGGATGAGTGAGGGATGAGCCAATGTTCCAGAGTTTCACCTTTTTTTAGTGAGAGGATGGAATTCAAACACTCAGTGTGCAAATATGGACCCATGCATTTCTTTCTGGGGAGCCAAAGCGTGTATTCTGTCAGGATTGCGTTTTAAGACAGTTCTGATAGTTGCCAAAGCCCTAGTGAGTCACTCTACCTCTGGGCTGTTGAACCTGTGAAAGGAGTGGATGGGGTGTCCCAGGGGGTATCCTTGACCTGAGTAAACCATTTACTTTAGGATTTTAGTTACATGACAGTTCTTCTTGCCCGTGTGTGTGTGTGTGTGTGTGTGTGTGTGTGTGTGTGTGTGTGTGTATGCATGTATGCATGTGTGTACATGTGGTGGGAATGGTGGTATGTGCAGTTATTGTTGTTAATTTGGGAGAGATGTAAGCTTTATGAGCCTGAAACTTACAATTTGGGGATCCCACGTTAGGCAAAAGAATGAAAACTTATGAATACAAAATTAAGTCTATAAGTGAGTATTTATTTAGGAAGAGAAAAAAGTCACAAGAAATGTCAAATTTCTAAAGTGACAGTGATACCATAACATACAGAAGAATAACAGGCAGTTAATAAACATATGACCTTTAATCAGAAATTCACTATTTACTTTCATGGGTATTGCTACTGCTTCCAGTTATCTGCTCGCTCTGGTTTGGGGTTCTAAGAAAGGGGGTCCCTCACTTTGCCCTCATGTATGGCAAGATGTTTGTGGCAGAGTCTGGAGAGAGGAGTTGGCAGGCAGGAGGAAGCCCTTTCAGGATCGTAGGGGCTGTTTTTGTTTGTTTGTTTTGTTGATGGGTGAAGAGGTCTGGTGATGACTGCAGAGGGTGTAGCTGCTTGGCTGTCACGTGACAGCCTTGGCCTGGTGCCTGCTTCCGAATGAACGTGGCAGTCGCTGCATCACTTTCTCTAGAGGTAGCTCGGCAGCATGCCACCCTGCCATCCTCCTCATGGGAGGTTTCTCTTTAAATGCCGTTTTCCTTGTGGCCAAGGGAGGCTTTCATAAGGTTTCCCCTCACCAAGACTGTTGAGTTGTACACGTTTCGTCTGCCTCTGCACACGGGAACAATTAAAGACCTGCTACTAAAACAGGCTTTGAAAACCCGATGAGCAAAGTAGCTTAGGAAGAATGTGGAAACCTCTGTAATTAGTTTCCAATGGCTGGGATTCAGGAAGCCCAGGGCAGTGGGGTTCATACCTTAGTAAATCTGTCATTAAGAACAGAACAGAACCCAAGCCCAAACTGGAGAACTTTGGGGTGTTATGGCCTCTAATTGCACTGTCCACATGGTGGCCACTGGCCACATTTGGCTATTGAGCGCTTGTTGAAAGAATAATATTTTGATATATTGGGTTAAATAAGATAATTATTATAATTTATCTTACCTGTTTCCTTTTACTTTTTTAGTGTGGTTACTATGAAAATGTAAGTGACATATGTGGCTCCAATTACATTTCTTTTTTAAAAAACATTTTTATTGATTTCAGAGAGGAAGGGAGCAGGAGAGGGAGAGAGAGATAAAAACATCAATGATGAGAGAGACACATTGATTGGTTGCCTCCTGTATATGCCCCAACCAGGACTGGGGATCAAGCCTGCAACCGGAATTGAACCCAGGACCCTTCAGTCCTCAGGCCTGTGCTCTATCCACTGAGCCAAACCAGCCAGGGCCCATTAGATTTCTATTGACAGTGCTGGTCTCTAATATGCCACTCTGTGTGCCAGAAAGTATATTAATGATGTCTTGCAGGCTTCCTGGAAGTCAAGGGAGAGGCTGTTTTGCTTTTCCACAGAACTGGGCAGGGTTTTTTAATTTGTATTTTTTTAAGTTGAACAAAACTCTGAAACATAATGAATCAGAGCAGCAGGCCATTCTCCTCCTAGTGAATGAGAGTTAGGATAACGCAATCCCTTGGGTATCTCACAAATCAAACAGCAGAACATATCCTCTGCCTTAGGAAAATATTTCCCCCAAAGGTTATCTCCTGGAACCCTGCTCCTTCCCATCACAATTCAGCAGTTGCCTTGGGTGGCTTTAGCCTCTGGCTTCATCACATCAGTGTCTAGAGAGAAATTGTTCTCTCTCCTCCTTCCAACACCAAGCCCTGCTTGGTACACTCGTCCAGGAAAAAATTAGGTAATGGGATTTGAATAGCCTGTTATCCGTGCTTCCATATTGGAATGTGCATTGACTTGTTCCTTAGGGACAATTTTGGTACCATCATTGCCAGTGACCTTTGTGAGAATAGCTCATAGTTCAGAATTTATTTATTGCTAAGGGTATCCCACAGAACTTAGACACTCGGTTGAGGACCAAGCTGGCACTGCTGCTACTAATACAATATTGTTTATGTAGCTTAGGTGATAGACTGCACCTGTAAACAAACCACCTAAAGTCTGTCCTAGAGAAAGGGCCTATACCTGAATCGATGCAACTCTCAAGGGGAGTTAAACTTTGCTGTGCTTGCTTGTGAGTAGTTAGTTTTCCTATATCCGTATTTAGATATGCAACAGATTCTTGATGGTGGATCATCAGATTCTGAGGGTGACATCAGGAAGGAGTGTATTCTCGGACTTGAGAGTCAGGTTTGAAGATTTGAGTTTGACTTGGTATTTGTTACATGAGTCTAGTCCTTTATAGTAAGCACTAGAGGCCCAGTGCACAAATTCGTGCACGTGTGGGGTCCCTCTGGGTGGCCTGCAGGGATTGGGCCAAAACCCACAGTCCAACATTGCCTGCAGCCCCTACCTGCCGCTCCTGCTCATCCCTGCCCCACTGCGCCTGCGACAGGCTCTCACCCAATCAGTCGTGATTGGGAGAGGCTCACGCCGCTGCAGCAGTGCTCGCCAGCCATGAGCCCTATGTCTGGTGCCCTCCTGAGGGGAGTGGCCTGCGGGATCAGGCCGAACTGGCTTTCTGACATCCCCTGAGTGGTCCGGGATTGTGAGAGGGCGCAGGCCAGGCCAAGGAACCCCACCGGTGCAAGATTGGGGCCAGGGAGGGACACAGGAAGTTGGCCAGCTGGGGAGGGACCATGGAAGGGCTTCAGGGCGTGTCCGACCCATCTCGCTCAGTCCTGATTGGCCAGACCCCAGCAGCAAGCTAACCTACCAGTCGGAGTGTCTGTCCCCTGGTGGTCAGTGCACATCATAGCAAGCGGTTGAGCGGCCTTAGCCTATCATTAGCATATTACGCTTTGATTGTTTGAATAGTTGAACCGTCACCGGCCAACTGGACACTTAGCATATTAGGCTTTTATTATATAGGATGATGACTTTCTTGTATTAGATGTTTCAGGATAAACCCGACCTGTTGGCTATTTGTCTTGGGAAATAACCCAATGAAATGTATTATCAAACAATTTGATTCACAGCCCGTCAGCCCGTCTTTGCACTGCAGTCTTCTGCATGGAAAACAAGATATTTCATACAATTTCAAACTCTTCGTTATGATTTTTCTGTATTGAGGCTTCCTGCATACATTAAATTTATATCTTAAATAACTTTCGTATTTTCTTGCCCTTTTCTGCTTCAGCGTGGCACTCAGTATTAGAGAGACTGCTTTTGTTTTTGTGCCATCATGGTGCACAGCCTTTCTCATCAAGGTTCTGAGTCCATTTTGTTGAATGAACGACTTCTTACATTTGCTATGTCTCCTGTGTTTGCTTACCCCCAAAACATCTCCAGTTCCCTTGTCCTTCATCCTTATTCATCAGGTTCAACCTCTGCAAACAACGTTTTTCAGAACATTCCCTCCAGTTTCCACTATTCGTGGTCTTTCCTTACCCTTCTAATATGCATCCTGCCCACCATTGACGTGTCCCCTCCTGGACCATGGCAAGATCCTCAGGGTGCCCACATTTGACTTTGGGATGTAGGATGATGTCTAGCAAGTCTGCTTGTTGGATTCGTATCCCAATCTTAATTCTTTGTCAATAAATTACAGTTTAGTAATTGCTTTAAAACACAGCTCAGACTGGTTGGTTCTAGTCAAGTGATTATTCTGCCTGTTGTTTTGTTTTAGATTTTAACAAATTCCTGTGCTCTTGCCTAGAAGCCTTGCGCATGAGCACAAATACCCATCTATCTAAGATGTGGTACACGAAGTACATTGCTGGAATGGAACAGACCCTTCTCAGCCCCTTCTTTGAGCTGATTCTGCACAGGTTTAGTTGAAGAACTAGACCTGGTGCTCTTGAAGGAGAATGCAAGCTTATTTCTACGGCCGCACCATATTGTTTAGGCTACCTCAGTGAACGTGGAGATTTTTGGCACAACCACACAAGCCTTTGAAAAAGTCCTAAGAGGGGTATACATGAAAGGAATTATAAAGCAGCTTTCCACTTCAGCTGATGAACTATTCATGAGTTTGTCTTTGAGAATCAGAATTCACTGTCATTGGGCCTGGCTCCTTTTGGAGTCAACGATCCACTAAATCTTTATCCTTGGAATCAATCTGTGGATTCTCTTTGTAGAAATAGCCTGTAACCAAATGTACTTTCACATTCCCAAGCTTGCCAGAAAAACAGACACTGGACACTCTACCCTCCCTCCCGCCCCAAGCCACTCAGGAAGGGAGAGACTGATTTGCCCGGCCCGTTTTGTTAACCCTCCCCCCGCCTCAGAATAACCAACAGGCTTTTCCTGTGAACACCTTTATCAAAAATGATATGAAAAATGAGCTATAACCAATTAAATGGGAGCTTAAAACGGGGCTTTAGGAAATCTCCGCCAATATGCAATGCACATCCTAGATTCTAGTTTATTAGCTGGCCAAAGCCGATTTATTCATAATCCCCATTTATGAAAATATTCTCCTGAGAAGCACTATGTAATTACCTTTTTAGTTTATGTGGCTTAAGCTCTTGTTACTCCAAGGCACCTCACAGATGTTATGAGTGTGGTGTGTGTGTGTGTGTGTGTGTGTAAGTAAGTGAGAGATTGTTCAAAACACTAAGTAACTGGAAAAGCCAAACCAGAGAAATGCCAAGTAAATTGCAGGTGGCAGGTGGCAGGTGGCAGCCTGGATTTAGGCATAGTGTCTCACAGGCATACAGTATCCATATTATTCACAAGTCAGTCTTTGCTGATCTAACCACACTGATAAGAAGTGGTTTGTTTCATGAGAGCGTTAAGTTTAGTATCTTTTTGTGTGTGTGAATTTCTAGGCATGTGAGTAGATACTTTGCATATTATTTCTAAAAAGAGAACCCACAGTTTTTTTCAGGGATAAAGATTTAGTAAGTAAAGATTTAGGAGTCAAGCTCATGCTAGCAAGAAGGCAAGAAGTTGCATGTGAGAAATTGATTCTCCAGTAGGGGGTGGCCCTCGCCCATGGCTGGGAACCTTCTGAGCTCTGTCCAGATGAACAACCTGATAAACTTTTAATTGAATAGCTTTTTCTCACAGAACATATTATAAACTAAGACCAAATTCAAAGAGCATTTTAGAGTGTGCAAGGTATAAAGTACAGACCTGGTGCTTTGGGGGCAATGAAGATGACTAAACCCTGACCTGCTTAGGTGTTTCTCAGGGCAGCATCCTTGTAGTCCTGAAGAGCCTGGGCTTGAGAGACAGTTTGTACTGGGACCCTGGTGCTGCCACTGTAGGTACGGGACCTTAGGGGAAGCTATTTCATCTTTCTCAGTCTTTGGTTTCTCATCTGTAAAATGGGTACAGTAATACCTACCACTTCTTCCACCATTACTAAAAACATAGACCTGTTAAAAGACACATACAGAGGTAAGCAATCCTATAAGGTGAATGTGCTATGAATGAGGTTAAACACAAAGGATAAAGTGATGCATTTGGACTGGGATCAGAAGGGACAGCTTTAGGAAAGAAGTAGCCTTTGCACTGAGTGTTGAAGGTGATAAAATTATTATGATCAGTGGGTGGAGAGGATGTCTATGGGGGGGGATATGAAGCATTCCTGAAGAAGCATAAATCATTTTTATTTAGTTTATTTCTTTCTAAGATTGTAAAGCTCATAGTATTTCAGTCTCTTCTATGTATCATAGCTAGTAAGTTTTATTCAGCATAAATTATATGTAGAATTTTCCTATTGGAGTTTATGAATGTCTGAATTAGTTCATCTTGGATACTCCCACATTTCACATTTAAAATCAGTAGTGATAGCTGATATAATTTTTATTTTAGAAATCCAACAAATGAATTGTTTAAATATTTTCATTTTTTAGAATGAATGATCTGAGAACTGCTGAATGCTTAGTAACTAAGGTTGTATTTTCATTGGTGGAGTTGACTTATTCATATGAACACGTCTAGTGATATTGAGTGTTATGCTGTTTTAAAGTGTTTTTATTCTTATATATTGTTCAAAGTATTGTCAAAACAGACCATTGGTTAAAGATTTAAAAAATAAATAATAGAGGTTAAAATACAAGTAAATCATTCTTCTCATTAAAACTTTTTAAATTCTGCCGAAACCGGTTTGGCTCAGTGGATAGAGCGTCGGCTTGTGGACTGAAAGGTCCCAGGTTCGATTCCGGTCAAGGGCATGTACCTGGGTTGCGGGCACATCCCCAGTAGGAGATGTGCAGGAGGCAGCTGATCGATGTTTCTCTCTCATCGATGTTTCTAACTCTCTATCTCTCTCCCTTCCTTTCTGTAAAAAATCATCAATAAATATTTAAAGAAAAAAAAACTTTTTAAATTCTGTAAACTCTTACACATTGGAATATCTATGGTATTTTAAAAGCCAATGTATTAGAAAGATAGCATATTAATGATTATATGCAATTTGTCTTTTTTATTATTTTTATTAGCAATAAAACCTTCCCTCACTTACATTGTGGTATTTAGAGAAAATGCTTAAAAATAGAAGACTGAAATCTTATTTTTTAGCTTCATTCAAAAAGAAATAATAATAATTAGACAATTAAATCTTTAAGCTAAACATACTAAAATTCTAAACATCTGGTCATGTCGCTGTCATACAAAGTTAAAATTCAGTGTATATTTTTTACTCTGCATATGTTTGAATATTTCTACAATAAAAACTTAACAAAGCAGTATAATGAACCTCACATATCCATCACCCAGTTTCAACAATTATCAATACTCTGCCATTCTTGTTTCATCCAAATTGCCACTCCCTCTATTATTTTTAATAGTTATTTTTTAAGGTATAATTGGCATACATTGAAAGGTACAGATCTTGGCCATATAATTTTTACAAATAAATATATCTATGCAATATATAGTTCTGTCACAATATTGAACATTTCCACATCCCAGATATTTTCTTGTATCCCTTGTCATTGAACTCCTCCCCCAGACAACCACAGTTCTAATTAGATTTGCTTCTTCTAGAACTTTACATGAATGGATTCATACATTATGAACTCTTTTGTGTAAGACTTCTGTTGCTCAGCATAAGGTCTGTGTGATTCATCTGTGGTGTTGTATATAGAAGTGATCCGACCCTTTTCATTGCTGAATAGTCGTCCATTATATAGCTATACCACATTTTCTTATCCATGCTATTGATAGACCTTTGACTTGTTTATAATTTTTTGCTAATATGAATAATGCTGCTATTGAACATTTATGGAAAGGTCTTTTGTGGATTTGTGTGTTTATATCTCTTGATAAACATCTAGATGAGAAATTGCTAAGTCAAAGGGTAAGGGCATGTTTAACTTTATAATAACACTAGAGGCTCAGTGCACGAAATTTGTGCATGGGTGTGGTCCCTAGGCCTGGCTGGAGATGCCAGGTCCCAGCTGACCTCTGGACCCTCGGCAGCACCTGTGCCCCTGCTCCCACCCGCCTTGGCCTGGCCCCGCCCACTCACCTGCTCCACCATCCCACCATGGTCCCACTCTCACTGGGGTCTATCAGGGCTGGCAGCGCCTACACTGCTGCCCACTGCTGCCCACTGCTAGTGGCGCGTCGCCGACACCCACCATGTTTCATGCCACCCCCTGGTGGTCAGCACACGTCATAGCAAGCGGTCGAACTCCTAGTCTCCCAGTTGAATGACTGCCCGAGGGGACAATTTTCATATTAGGCTTTTATTATATAGGATGCCCTACCTTTTTCCAAAAAAGTTGTACCATGTCATAGTCTCACTAGCAATATATTAGAGTTCTGATTATTTCACACTTTCACCAACATTTCCTATTTTTGTTTGGTAGATGGCATATTATTGTGGTTTTAATGTGCATTTTCTTGATGGTTCATTATTTGAGAACTTTTTCATGTGCTTAGTGGCCATGTGTATATTTTACTTTTTAAGTGATTGCATCTGTAGGAAAGGAATTGCTATTTTGTGCACTGGATCTGTCTTGTTAGAAGAGAATGCTCAAGTATTGTCAAGCATCTTCATGAAAGGACGCTTTAAAAAATTTTTTTTTGCTCAAAATTATGTTACTTTTTAGTTTGTTTCAGATTTGCACTATGGTTTTCTTACACAGATTTTTAAATTTACATGAAACTTTTCATTCCAGTTCATTATTTTTTGGCTAAGCCAAATGAATGTGTTAATAACATCACTAAGGTCTTCCATACTCCTAGTCATACTAACTTGTCGAATGAAATCTACTTCCTGAAGATGTTTTCATGGAGCCCTCTGACAATGCTCTAAGTAGGACTCACTGGTTCTTGGATTTGTTACATAGCTGTCATTGTGGGATTCTAGTCCTCCACCTCCTCCCCCCACCTCCATTTTATTCTTAAACTAATTCTATATTTTCTTGGCATCTACAGCTTTATGTTTGATGATTAATTTTTCCTTCTGTTTGAGTTAGTCTTTAAATAATGTTTTGTTTTGTTTGTTTCAGGAAGGGTGCTTGTGAGGTCAATGGGATCTTGCCTGTCTGCAAATGTCTCGTTTTGCCCACAAGCTTCATTGACCTGGTATAGACATCCAGTGTTTTCCTTAAAACTTGGGAGGCTTTGTTTCCCTGTCTCCTGACATCCACAGTAGCTGCCAAGTCTGATGCAGCTTGAGTTCTTGGCGTCCTGAATTGGTCTCTGATTCAAGCAATTTTTACCTTAAAGCACTTACTGTATACCAAAGAAATGGCAAAGTGATTTTTTAAAACCCCAGGAAAGATTATGGAATTTTATATTCATATGAAAAGGTTTTGAGAACTAAGGTTAAAATTGATGATGTAGCCCAGCCAGTGTGGCTCAGCGGTTGAGCATTGACCCTATAAACCAGGAAGTCACAGTTTGATTCCTGGTCAGGGCACATGTCCGTGTTACTGGCTTGATCTCCAGGAGGGGGCGTGCAGGAGGCAGCAGATAGATGATTCTCTCTCATTATTGATGTTTCTATCTCTCTCCTCCTCTCTCTGAACTCAATAAAAACATTTTTTTCAATTGATGATGTAAAGAATAGCTAAGTTACTAAATTGAAAATTAGGGCAATCCAAATTAACGAGGTTTATTAGACTGAAGGATGCGCTTAGGTTTTCTCTTTAGTGGTAAATGTTGCTCGCTCTTTGGTCTTGTTCTGCTTCAATTGGGTTAGACGCCCATGAGCCCGGAATGTCTCATTCGCCATCAGAGGTCGTTTGCACACACCCCCTGTGAAGCCAGCACCGCCTGACACGTTCGCCCTGTGCGGGTTCCCCCTCCCGCTCGCTGACATTTGCTGGTGCTGCGGCCCGGGGCTGAGTGGGCCGGCCGGGCTGGCTCCCCTCCTGGCTGGCCTGCTGCACAGGACAGCTGTCTGGGGGCCGGTGCCAGCTCCCAGGACCCATCACCTCACAGTTCAGGAGCGTTGGCCCAGACACGAGAGGCCTGGGGGCTGCCAGATTCCAGCTCTCGTTCCAGTTCGTACTTTTTAGTAGCTGTGCATATCTGACTCAGAGGGTTTTGTAAGTGCCACTTAAATGTTTTAAAAATCCACCTCCAAGTGACCTTAATAAGCTCGTGATGAGTGGGGGCGGGGCAGAAGCTAGGCTGTGTGGGTGTCCAGGGAGGCCAAGAATTGTTTCTCTCTGACCCCATCAACCAGAAAAGGGAAAGTCTGACCTGGAACTCTGTGCTCTCCCTCCCCCTCCAGCATGTTCTGAGTCTTGGGTCCGAGAGATTCAGATTATTGTGAATTCTTGTTCTTACTGAACCCAGACTGGGTGAGGAGGCCTCAGCACAGCCCTAGGACTTGGTGATTGTGGATAAAAAGACCCCCCAGTATCTGTTATGGACTGAATTATGTCCTCACAAAATTCATATGTTGAAGCCCTACCCACCTAGGACCTCAGAACATGACTGTATTTGGAGATAGGGCCTTAAAAGAAGTAATTGAGTTAAAATGGGGTTATTGGGGTTGGCCCTAATCTAATATGACTGTGTCCTCGTAAGAAGAGAATAATTGGACATGGAGGAAGAGAGAGAGATACCAGGCACCTGCACAGACAGAGGGATGACCATGTGAGGACACAGGAGAAGGTGGCCGTCTGCAAGCCACGGAGGGAGGCCTCAGAAACCCAATCTGCAGGCACCTTGATCTGGGACTTCCAGCCTCCAGAGCTGTGAGAAAATACTTGTATGTTTCTGTTGTTGAAGCCGCCCACTCTGTGGTGTTTGTCATAGCAGCCCTGGAAAATAAAAACCGAATCTTTAGACACCAATTCTGACTCTTCCCCTGCTGCCCTCGGGGACAGAGGAGGGAGGCACGCCCTGGGGCCTGGGCGAGTGGCCCTGATCCTGGATTCCAAAACCTGTCTTTGACTTCACTGGTGCTAGCAGGGCCAGATTTTGACTAATCCGGCCCAGTTCTCAACAAATTGACATCAAAGTTGGGTAGAGATCTAGTGAGGGAAACCAGAGGGACTGTAACTAGGAGAACTTCACAGGTGTGTGAGGAGAATGCTGTGTGGGATGGTAGCTGAGATATGCTGATAAGCACCAGTTGTCACGAGTGAAGGCAACAAAAATCTGGAAGTTCTGGTTTGCCAAAGAGCCTGGCACCCCAATAAGCTGTTGACTTCCCAGACTGAAATTTGAAGCCCTTTTATCGGCACCCCGTCTCTTCAATGTTATTCTGTTGCTGAAAGGAGTTTTTAGGGGTGAAACGGGCAGGTTTAGGAAATTTTAGGAATGAAGGGGTCCATGGAAAAAGCACAGGGGTACAGAAATGCAAAGGGTGCATTTCCATAGAATAAGGGAGCTGGGGATAGCAGAAGTTACATTTCCATAGAATAGGGGAGCTGGGAGCTGCAGAAAATACACATTTACAAAATAAAGAAAAGGAAACCCCTCATTCAGAGAGGGAAGAGGAGAGCCCAAAGGGAATAGGAAAACAATAAGGGAGAAGAAGGAGGGAACCTCACATACCTCACAGAGGTTTGAACTCTGACGTTGCTATAGTGACCAAATCAGAGGGGATATCAAGGCACAAAGATCTGCAGCCTTTATAAACGGTAGAGAAAAGGGACTCAGGGTGACTCTTTCCCGCTCCCCACGTGGGAGTCTTTGTTTGTTTCTCAATAAATTTCCACCTTTTACTATACCACCCTTTGTCCGTGGTTTCATTCTTCAACTCCACTGAACAAGAGCCCGGGAACCATCCTGCGCAGGGGAACGCCACGCGTTCCAGTCCGGTTTCCCGTATCATTATCATCGGCAATGTCATTGGAACACAAGTTCAAGGGAGATGGCAAATCAGTACTTGACCTTTTTCCTGTGTCTTTCTAGGTGGGGTCTAGGTTCCTCTTCCTCATTGAATAGGACCTTTTAAGAAACTTAGTTTTCCTCTTTCCCAATGGAATCATTTTTCTTATGGAATTCAATTTGCTTGACATTTCTGTCTCTTCTGCTTAGTTTAAAAGATGAGGGAAGGGCCCTGTGCGTGTTTTGTTACTGATAGCTGCTCTTCTCCCTCTCAGCCTTGTCATAAATTGCATTAGGGCAGGCCCCGTGTCCTATTCTGTCATCGCAAAGCAGACCTAGGCCGGGCCTCTCAACAGAATATGTTGTCAGACATGCTGTGTGCCTGAGAACGTGCGGCATCTATGTTATTGGGGCGTGGTACCATCCCTGGGCTCACACCCCAAACAGAGCCGGGCGCACTGGCCTATCACGCATCCAAATAGCAAACCCAAATGTTGGCAGGCAGAATTGTCCTCCTCAGACTGCTGTGTGGCCTTTAAACTAAGCCAAAGAGACAGAAACTTCAAGCAAATTGAATTCCATAAGAGAAATGATTCCATTGGGAAAGAGGAAAATTGAATTTCTTAAACGGTCCTATTCAATAAGGAAAGAAAGAAGAACCTACACCTAACTCGATATTCCCTAAACTCCTCTGGCTTTAAGGTTTCTCCTCTTTGATGCTGTGAAATAAATGATCTCTAACATCCCTTCTTGCTCTCTCCTTCCTTAGAGCAATGTTTTCCAAACTCCGCTTTGTGGGAAGTTAATATTTGTGCTGGGGTCGGGGGCTTGCTGGTCAAATAAATTTGGAAAGTGCTTCTGACCTTATCCTTTTAACGTTACAGGGCACACATGCATAGTCATGTCTCTGAGAAGACCACAGTTAAGAAACCTGTTTAATGGTGTTTAACCAAGCGTTTCTCAAGTCCAGGTGCCTATGCAATTTGCAGCATTTTTTATGTGTTAAGTGTTCTGGCTGACAGTTGCTTTCCTGGGCAGGGTTCCGGGGTGCATGGTGGTGTAAAGACTTCTCCAGGTTCCTAAGATGACTGAGTTGCCTCAGGCGAAGAACACAGAGCAATATCTCTGATTTGCAAAGGTCATTGGAGGGGTATCATTGCCATTTGATTAGGAAATAGTTGTCCTCTTTAAACCGTGTTTAAGCAGTTGGTTTCTGGAATCTAATAAATTGCCAATCTAATTATCTCTGGCTCAACCAATAAGTCAAATTTGGGGGACCATGACTAGGAAGGAACTCCTTTATTGGCTAACTGTTCAAAAACTCACTTTCAATATCGGATTGC
>NW_005366873.1:1231597-1249198 GCF_000412655.1 Myotis brandtii
ACCCACCACCTTCCCTCACGGGCCGCCCTGCCTTGGAAGAAGCCAGGAACTGGTGCAAGTTGCTTTTAAACTAGAATTCTGTATTAGCCCCAGAAAATAGCTACAGCATTATGCATGGTTTCTTCTTCCCCCTTTCATTTCAAATCAGGTCTGAATGATAATCTGAGATTGCAAGGGAGTAGGAAAAACTGGCGTCCATTACATCCAGAATGAAGGCTCAGGGGATAAAAAAAAAACAAAAACACAACTATAAAGACTTCCATTCCATCCTTATGGTAAGAATCCCGAGACACGAACAAAAAACACTGGGGCTAAAGCAGGGAGTCACTGTGAGGAGAATGCTAAGCATTAGGCGCAATCAGGAGATTTCAATAAATGCAATGGGCCTCTGGCAGCCGCCAGCCTGTGACAGCTCTGCAATGCCAAGCATGTTATCAATGAGTCCTCCAGTCGTGCGCCTTCATCTGGCGCCTGGCGCTTGGGCCAAGTCAGGAGGACCTTATCAGGGGCAGAAACTTCCAGGCAGTGGCCTGGCCTGGAGGGGGGAGGTGGAGAGCCATGAGTCTGGCTCTCCCCAGAGCCATTTCAAAATGAAACAACAAAAAAACCACCCAGAGAGGAAGAGAGGAAGCTGGGAACGTTCAATCACTCAAAGTGTATATCTAAACAATGCGACTGCATAGTCTGTCCATGGGGAGACTGTGGGAGCTGGGACTTACATCTTTATTGCAGGAATGAAATGATCGCACTTAAAACAATGATGCCAGTTCCCGTCTACCTCTTAGCCAATACCTGTCTCCGATGCTGGAAATATTTTGTCCTAAGTGTCTTCTCCCATTTAAACTGTGTCTTTACAGCATTTCCAGTTTGCAAAAGCTCCGGTGTTCGAAAATAACCGGGAGAAACACTGGACCGTGGGTGGCGGGTAATCCAGCCCCGCATCGGGCATTACTGGCCAGGGGGAAAATGCCTCTTTCCTGAGCCTTTCCGGATGAGGTCATTGTTTTCAGGCAGCCTGGGTCTCGTGTAAAAGGACTCAGTGCCCAGGCCTTGTCTCACACCAGCATTTTGTCCTGGAACAACATCTGAAGCCACGATGGACAGCCAGGGTGGGAGTAAAAGGCAACTCCCTGATTCACAGCATTTTTGTTAAATCCCAGTATTAAAAACAATAATAAAAAGCCCATCTGGTGGGATGGTAATTCTATTAAACGAAAAGAGGAGGCAGGAGGCATGGGGAAACCCACCCTTTTCTTTCTTTGTCTCGTGTGTTTGCGTTATTGTGGGATGACAGTGACCAAAGTCTGGGTCCCCGATGGTGCAGAGTGGAGGAGAATCCGGGGTGCATGCAGGGCGTGTTGTGATAGTGGCCTCCAGGCCGGACAGTTTCTTACAGGTGTGTCAGCAGCCGCCGTGCTCTTTAGAATCGGGAGGAGACGGAGGGGGGAGACGATAAGGGTTTGTGGGTTCCGTACATGAGGAAGGAGCTAGCATCATGCAGGAAACTCCTCATTCTTCCTGAGCTAGATTGTGGCACACCCTCTGGGCGGCACACCCCTCGCTGGAGCCCAAGTCAGCCCACAAACTCCTGGGAGGCAAGCCAGGGCCCCACCAAGCCTCTCCCTTGAGGAGTGGACGCCGTCCTTCCGTGCGCCAGCCCCTAGTGAGGAACCCTGAGGTCCCAGGTCTGTGCACGCCCATGCTCGGGGAGCCGGCTCAGCTCATGGACCCCGAGCCTGCTGTCGGGGACGACCAAGGTTTGACGGTCCATTTTGTAAACTCGCATATGTACTGTCTGACATAGACCAGATGGGGAGGGATGCAGGGGCTTGTCTATTGGTGAAAATGATTCTTTGCTTATTATAATATGTTAATACTCTGATCTATGTATGTGCACGATACATATGTGTATAAAATGCATATCTTATATATCAACATATTTACAGATATCATGAATATAATGGGAATTTAAAATTGACACAGCTGTTTTGTAGCAGGAATTTGGCTATGTTAGTTACATGTAGGCGGCGTGGTCTGTTGGAGCACTTTAAAAAGAGCTTTCAGTGGCTGTGGGGAAACCCCTCTGATTCTATTTCTGCTCACCTGCTCTTTTTCTTACTTCCCTCATTCCCAGGACAGCACCTGTGTTAACACAGCTTTGCAATGAAATCTTTCATCCCCCTTTGGATGGAGTTTTGTCTCCTTGGGTGGGGCACACTGGGTGCTTTGTTTGAACTTGGACGCTGCCCCCGGAAGGCTTCCCCTACAGTTGTCTTTGACAGGCAAGTTCATTCCCTGCTGAGGCTGGCTGGCTGCAGGCATGGCCCAGCGCCTCCTGCTCAGATCCCCAGGGCCCACAGGCAACACCCGGGCCTCAGAGGCAGCCCAATGCGATCTTGCTGGCTGTTCCATCAAAACCAGCAGACTGTGTCGATTCGCGCTGTTTCTTTTGATGCTAGGCCCCTTGAGATAAGAGATTGTAACTTATTTTGGTTTCTGCAAAGTAAGCCGGTGGGTAATTCCACGTAAGGCAGACAGGCTTTGTGCCCTCCCACCTTTACTTCCGAGTGCCTACTCTTCTCGGTTCGCCAGGACAGAGCCCAGCTCTGCCTTCCCACCGGGACTGGTAGAGCTGGAGCCCAAGTACCTGCGTGGCACATGCACACACTTGTTGAGAGGCACAGGAGCTGGGGGTTGGCACACTCCACAGCTGATGAATAATTCATGGTGGCTTCTTGTGCCATAAAAGTTTCTCCTGAAAATGGACGTTATTTTAAAAGAGGATGGGGATTGAAAAATCTGGAAATGTGCTTTCGTATTTATTGATCTGCCTCTGTCATGTACTGGGAAGACAAAAGTTGACAAACATCAGAATCATAAAATTTAAAGCTGACAATAGGCCCTGTGTAGGCAGGGAGCCAAGAACTCTGCCCCGACTTCTCCCTCCCTGTCCTTTCCAGGTGTAACCTCACCTGATATTTACAAAAGGCCTCTGGGTTCCTGGACACTCTCCTGGGAGATAGAATCTGAATTGTAATGGAGCCTCCTGTGTGTTAATTAGCAGCAATGTATTACTTACTAGTAGTTTGAGTTTGAAAACTGTGATTCAAGGGCTTTTTCTAACCGAAGGGGTCTTAGAGATAAAATCAGAATATCTAACGATGTCCGTATGTCTATTTGAATAAATTTGAAACCCTCTGTTTTCCTTACACTGTAAAAAGAATGGGTTTTAGTTTTCATTTCCAGGAAAGACAGGACAGGTTTTGGAAAATCCTACATGGCAGAGCGATTGTAAGTAAGCAGAGTAAGTCATACATCTATCTATATCTATCTATCTATCTATCTATCTATCTATCTATACATCTATGCATCTATACACCCATACACCTATATCTATATCTATATCTACATCTATATCATCTATATCAATCTATGTCTATAAAGAGAGAGATCAAAGTGGAAAGACAAGAAATTTTATTACTTTTCTCTGCTTTTTACTACTCTTCCCTTTTCCAGTCCACGGAAAAGGTATATAATTAAGGTATTTGAAACCTTACCATTGCTGCCAGCTGGCACGTACGGGAAGTGTGTCCCTGGAACACTCCACAGTTGACTTGAATCTCGGTCGTAATGCAATTGGAAGTTGGCACATTGTCCAGGCGCACCTTATGTTTGAAACATACGGGGTTTAAACAATACTCTGCATTGTTTTAAAAGTTCTCTCCATAGGGAATATTGATGAAGTATTTTAATTACCTTTTTTTAATAGATGGATATTTTGAAAGGGTATATAATGAATAAGTTTGCTTGTGCTTAAATTTTGTCTCTTATTCTCGTGGCTGCGTCCCCGATGCTTTAAAGCAACAAAGTTTTCACCGGCTTGCCCATCCCTCTTTAACAAGAGCCCGTCCTCCAGTCCCTCTCCTGCCAAGCCTTGAAGGCATGAGCTGGTTAGTTAGATGGCTGTTGGTGTCAGACTTAGACTCAGAGATCCACTACCTTCTTTAAAGGATATGCTTAGAGCGAGTCTTTACATACAATTCATTAAGGCATATGAGATACCAGCCTTCTATTGTATATTAAAATCTAACTGCTGACATGTACTTCTCCATCACTGACTTAGTTTAAAGGTTGGAGTGGTAGGTAGGGAATTCATTCAGAATATGGGAATTTAACAAAACTTGTCTCTAAAGGCCATTCATTCATTTCTAAAAGGGGGGAGGGGAAATGCAATGTGCTGATGTGCACTTTTTAGGTTTCATGTCAGAGAGTGGAAGGCTGGACAGGTTTTTCTGCTGTAGCAGCAGTTACAGCTGCCACTGCAAATGAGCCCTGCTAAGGTCGGTGACCAGTGGGTCAATCAGAGCAGGGCAGGGACATGCCTAAGGACCACTGAGCATCGGGTTTGGATAAAACAGTTAACAACCAACCGAACAGGCCTTGTTTGGCCCGTGGTTGAGCGTTGACCTATAAACCAGGAGGTCACGGTTCGATTCCCGGTCAGGGCACATGCCCGGGTTGCAGGCTCGATCCCCAGTAGGAGGTGTGCAGGAGGCAGCTGATCAGTGATTCTTTTTCATCCTTGATGTTTCCATGCCTCCTCCCTCTTCCTTCCTCTCTGAAATCAATAAAAATATATTATTAAGAAAAGAACAGGCCTTGAGAGTGCCTGTTGAGTCTCCCTCCCCCACAGCCAACATTCACAGGGTCCCCACACCAGGCTTCCTTGACGATCTTAAAGGAACAGAAACTCCCCAGGCCCAGAATTACTCCCCTTTATGATGGTTGGGAACCATAACTCATGCTGACCTGTAAACTGGTGTGGTTTAGAGTTAGAAGGTGAAGTTTCTGCACACTGCTCTTGGAGAAATATCACCCTGAGCATCGTACTGTTTGATGGGAGGCACTATCAAATAGGTAGAACTATAATTGTTAATATAAGGGGATGTATTTTCCCCTTATATAATGGGATGGTACTATTTGATAGGAAGCATACCCCATTGACTATTTTTAAGTGGTTTAAATGGTTTATTCTCCATATTTTTTCATATATAAGATGTTTCTGGCTACGTGAATACTCACGTTGCATATACAGGTTCCTGACTTTAATTACCCATTTTTACTTTTGGACTCTTGGCCTCACCCATGTCTTTATTATTATTATTCATTATTACTATTATTATTATTACTTTAAAGGCACTCTCACTGCAGTAGTCTGCCTCTAATTGGTAGCTTCATCAGGGAGGGTGCACTGATATGTCATGGAGCCCTCCTTGGACTTGGCATTGGAGCAGCTGGTTAACATTCTGCCTGTTGTTAATTTACGAAGCATCTTTCAGCAGGTGGCAGGCATTGAGCTAGGTGATGTTCAGAATACATCTCCGTCATTTAGAATCTATAACCTTGGAAGGATCCCTGGCATGTATGTGCCAAAGATGTGCTGGGCAACTCACCAACATGAGAAATTAGAAAGGACCTGGGCAGGGTGAAAAGCACAAGGCTGGGAACACAAGATGGAAGAGGCTGTGGTCACCTAAGCAGGTTGGGATGCCGGTGGGGAGGGGGAGAGACCTGGGGCTCCTTGGGATATAGATGACCCCTCTGGCTTCATGGGGCACACTCTGACCACAGGTCACTTTGTACCATGTCTCCATCAGGAGGGCAGGGGGCCTCTGGTCCTCAGGACCCCTCTCTGCCCCTCCTCACTGCCAGAGCCACAGGGATTGGGTATGTATTTTCCCCTTGCTAAAATGACGACTCTGGTGAATTTCAAAGTTATCTTCTTCTAATATATCTCTATATAAAAGCCTAATATGCAAATTGTCCCCTCGGGAGTTCGGCCAGGAGACCAGGAGTTCGGTCGCTTGCTATGATGTGCGCTGACCACCAGGGGGTGGTGCGGAACCAAGGAAGGCCCTGGCTGACAGCTGGAAGGCCCTGATTGGCCCTGATGGCCACCAGGGCTAGGGGACCTACCCATGTATGAATTTCGTGCACCAGGCCTCTAGTAACTGTATAATTGTGGGCTTGCAAAAGGAAAGCATGTTCTTTCTGAACACAATGTCAAGCTCTTGAGTTCTAGAGACAGAGAGGTTTGGTTCACATCTCAGCTTTGATACCTACTAGCCGTGTAACCTTGGGCAAGTGCCTTAACTTCTCCAAGCCGCAGTTTCCACATTTACAAAATGAAGCTAATAGTAGTACCTGCTTTATATGCTTGGGAGGATTAAATGAGGTTGTCTAAAACCGATGGCACAGGGCCTCGCCTGTGGTAATGAGTGGCTTATATAATTAGCAATTATAGTTCTACCTAAGAAATCCAGACGCTTCCCAATTATTTATGTTATTGCGTAGTGCTTTGGACTCCAAAGTCTTGATTCTGCTTCGGTTATTTCATTTTAATATGTATATTTTATGTTGCTTACTTTACATTATACAAATTGTGGCAGAATAAGCTTTTATTATAGAAATTTCAAACACAATAGGAAAGGCGAAAAGTTCTCTTGGACCACCTTTCAAATGTAGGGAGTAACTACTATTATTGGTTTTAGTTATTCATTTCCTTTTCATCAACATAATGCATGTTCCTAGTTTTAAAAGTCGAACAGTGTCTTCTCCCATGAGTGGGAGACAAAGGAGTGAGTGCCAAGGACTCTAGTTTTTCTGTCCTGACTCTCTGTGATGACAGGAACTGTGGCATCTCTGTTACACAGTGTGGCCTTTCTAAGTGGGACATTTGACCTTCTTATCTGGCATGGTTGAATAAACTTGCAATCTATTAAAAGGTTGAAAATAGATCTAATTTGCTCTGTGTGGGGGAAATAATTAATAGTGCTCAAGAGAGGTCTGGCAAGCCCCTAGAACAAGAGTCAGCAACCTTTTTTGGTGAAGAACCAGATGGTAACATTTTAGGTTTTACAGAATATATTATTTTTGTCACCACTGCTACTGTCCCACCCTTCTTCCCTGTCTCTCTTTCTAACCCTTTAAAAATGAAAAACAAACAAAAACAGGCCCAGTCTTAGCTTGGAATAAGACAAAAACAGTGTGTGGACCATAGTTCGTTGACCCCTGCCCTAGAACTAACTAGAGGCGCAGAGTATGGAATGAATGGTCAGATGCAAATGGTTCAAATGCTTGAGGTCACTATTCCCTGTCCCTGGCTTAATCATCCATTAGGCTGTAGGCTCCATGAAGGAAGAAAGTGTCCAAGCCGTTCATCACTGTATATCAATATCTTTCTAGTACAGTGCCTGACACATAGACACAACAAAAATTTATCAAATGAAAAACCAAATATTATTGTGAAGCTAAAATGGGCAGTTTCTTGATTCATCCCCCATTCCTAAGTGCAGCTCTTTGTTCATCTATTTCAATGGTTTCTTCTGATACCTGACACAGGATGGTTTTGAAACGTTCCAAGTGCAATTCTAGACTTCGCACTTTAGACGTTACCTATTGTGAAGAATGTTGAAGAGTTCAATCCTAATCATTTGTAGTAAATCGATAGATCCATGTCTACAATGAGAAAAAAAAAATCAAGATGGCCATATAAGTATCTTATTTAGAGAGATGGCTTTAAGTACCAGGATAAACAGCTAGAAAGAATTGAAGGAGGTTGCCCCCTCTCTTGCATCCCATCTCCACATACAGGGAAAGGGACGAGAGATCTTCCAGGTTGGCACAGCACCTCATGTCCTCTTCAGTGTCATTGAGGGTTGGTGTCCTGGCAGACAGAAGGGGAGGGGAAAAGGAGACTTCACTCTTTTCCATAAAGACTGTCAACCCACCGTCCTCTTCACTGTTTTATCCTTCATCTCTTCCTTCAGCCGGTCCCTGCAGCCTCCAGCACCAGGCCCCAATTGAAATCTCCCCTCCAGGCTAAGTTTCAGTCTTTCCTTCTTTGCTTATGTCATTCACTGACTTTCTAGCTCCAAAACTGTGTCCACATCTCTTGTCTACAGTTGTTCCTCTCTTGCGCTTTGGGGTTTTGCGCAGGCACGGAGATAAACACGTGTTCACAGCACTGTGTCTAACCAGAAGCTCCAAGTTTCCATAGATTTCGGCACTCAATTACTGTCTTATCCTCTAATTATCCCACACTTTCTTTTATCTCCTGGAACAGAAATATAAGTTCAATTATGTTAGAAACTATGATTTTTATATCTTTCTGAGATCTCAGTAATGATTAGTTAACATTTTCAGTTTTCCCTAAAGGTTCAAAAAAAAAACAACCAACCATTTTAGCAGTATTTTCAGACAGGGTACTCTTGAATCAATTAGCTATTACTGCTTCCTAAACCGTCCCAAAATTCAGAAGCTTAAAGCAACATCATTCTCATTTCTCATGGTTCTACCGGGTCTCCAATGGTCAGCTGCTTTAGGCTGAACTGGTGGGCAGTTTGATGGGCTTACCTTATTCAGGGAGAGCTCTGCTCCACACATCTCTCATCCTCCCCTTGGGACCAGCAGGTTAACCCAGCCATGTCCTCATGACATTGAAGCAGAAGGTCAGGAGGTCAAGCAGAAACATGCGTGATCTGTTGAGTGCTAAGCTCAAAACTTCCATATGGTCACTTCCTCCTTATTGTATAGGCCAGAGCAAGTCACATGGTGAAGCCCAGTCTCAAAGTGGGAGGGGATTGTGAAGTTCCTTGGCAGAGGGGTTGACGAAAGGGAGGTGAAAGATTAGGGCCACTGATGGAATCTACCGTACCGTCTATGCAGTAGCAGTAGCATTGGCGTAAATGAACAGTTCCTGAGACTCATGTCCAGTTAAGCTGACGTTTTTCATTTTTTATTACGGAATTAAAACTGTGACCCTCAGGGACCTTACTAACCATACGCGAGGAAATGATCTCAGATGAAACCAATGAATAAGATGTTTATAGAGCAAAAAGCTAACAAATAGAAGATGTGAACACTTTGTGTGACTAGCCTGAAGCTAAGTTTTTCTGTAAAGAACAAGATAGTATTTTAGCTTTTGTGAGCCAAATGGTCTCCGTTGTGATTATTCAACTGTGGTGGTAGCACAAAAGCGGCCATAGGTTATACATAAATGAGTGGACATGACTGTGTTCTATTAAAAACTTACTTGTAGCCCAGACAGCATGGCTCAGTGGTTGAGCATTGACCTATGAACCAAGAGGTCGAGGTTTGATTCTCAGTCAGGGCATATGACCAGATTGCAGGCTCGATCCCCAGTGTGGGGCATGCAGGAGGTAGTAGATCAATGATACTCTCTCATCATTGATGTTTCTATCTTTCGTCCTCTCCCTTCCTCTCTGAAATCAATAAAAATGTATTTTTTTAAAAAACAACACAAAAAGCCTGATTTGTAAAATCTGACAGAAGAAATTAGTTTATAGACCACTGGCCTAGAATATTGAAAAGAAGAAGAGTCTGTTATTAAAGACTTTTTGAAAAAGGATCAATGGTTTCAAAGACAATAAAGATTAGCTTAACAAGATGTGTTTTAGAGATGAAGTCAGAAAACTATATGGTCATTCAGTAGATAAATGTTCCAACAGGTTAAGGTGCTTCAGCGGGAATGAAAACTCACCGCTCTTCAAAAATATTACTTACTACAGATTGTTTCGAATAGCCTGTTTGAAAACATGTTTGCTGAGAATGTTAATGTTTTTGTTTAGCTGGAGAATGAGAAAAAGAAAGGTTTAGAAATAAAATGAAAGAAACACCTAGCTAAAATGATTTGATTTTATGCCACTTAAAACATTTTATTTGACTGGCGTGACCTAGATTTATATAAAGGAACTAACGGAATTAATAGGGATGATTTATTTTTAAGTTTTTAAGAAACAATATGCAGGATTCAAATGGGTATTTTTCCACCTCAGTTCTATTTCACTTAGATTTTTCTTAGAAATCTTCCTGTTTCCCCCATATTCGGAGATAGGAAATAAGCTCAGAATACTGTTAGAAAATAAAGGGGCGGTGTTTCATTTGCTAGAAATCATTAATTCCTGTTTATTCAATTACAGTCAACTTACTGTCCAGAGCCTGCACTTTCAATTACCTCTGATTAAGTCCAGATACTAGAGCATTGGGAGTATCGCTTCAGGAAAGATGGGAATGAGGAACGCCCCTTGAATAAGAGTCTTAATTCTATAAAAGTTTTCTAAAGCCTCCTATTTTTTCTCAGGGGTTTCTTGGTTTTTCTCTCCTGATGGAGATGTCAGAACACACACAGAAAGGAAGTCCGGAAGGTATTGCTTCCCCCCGCCCCCCATTTCCGTATTTACTGAGCTCCTGGCACAGTGACTGAGCACACCTGTCACTGTTAGGACCTGGGGGTGCAACTAGGAACAAGGTCGCTATGATTCTTCCCTTTGTGGTGCTGAGGGACCAGCAGCAGCCATAGGCAAGTAGATCAGAGTGTCAGTCGATGTTCCAGGGGTCCCAGAGGGAGGAGCTAGTCTCCTCAGACGTAAGAGGATTTTTCCCAAGGTAACTACCCTCCCTCTTGGTTTTAAATACATATAATTAAAATAAAACCACACCATGAAAGGACTTAGAATCCTCCATTCCTAGGCATTATGCCTGAGGTTAGCGATAAAATTGAAAGGAATTCTTGAGAGGTTTTGAGAACACAATAATGTGAAAACCCCTGAGTTTCTTGGAAAAACATCATTTTCCCAGGTAACATAATCACATAAATAAATCCACTCTCACTATTACTGATGATCTCCTTCTCTTTTTAATTTGTTATGTACATTATTTGTTCTTCTTTTCTTGAGAAGTTCTCTTTCCTCTATTTCAGCTCATTTATTTTCTTACTGTTGTGTGTTGAATTGTGTTCCTGTAAAAAAAAATGTGAATGGGACCTTATTTGGATAGAGAGTCTTTGCAGATGATCAAGTTAAAATAAGGTCACCAGCCTGGGTCCTAATTCCATGTGACTAGTGACTTTATCAAACATGGAAATGTGGTTGCAGAGACAAAGATGGAGGGGAAACGATGTGAAGATTCAGGGAGGGAACCAGCCAGGAGCCACACAACACCTGAGGCTGCCAGAGGCCAGCGGGAGGCCTGGAGAAGAGTCTCCCTCACACCTCTCAGAAGGCACCAGCCCTGCTCACACCTTGATCTTGCACTTCTAGCTCCAGAACTGAGAGACAATGCATGTCTGTTGTTTAAGCAAACCCATTTGTGGTACTTTGTTTTCTTTTTTTTTTTAAATATATTTGATTGATTTTTTTTTACAGAGAGGAAGGGAGAGAGATAGAGAGTTAGAAACATCGATGAGAGAGAAACATCGATCAGCTGCCTCCTGCACACTTCCCACTGGGGATGTGCCCACAACCAAGGTACATGCCCTTGACTGGAATCAAACCTGGGACCTTTTAGTCCGCAGGCTGACACTCTATCCACTGAGCCAAACCAGTTAGGGCATGTGGTACTTTCTTAAGGCAACGAAATGAAAACATATATAAAGTCATTGTAAGCATCCCAGGAGCTAATGTATGTAAATAAATATGAAGAGCAGTGTCCTATAGTACTATTTGTATTACAGTATAGGTTTCAGCCTGAGAGTCACTAACATGGGGCCATCCACCAATGATGACAGCTCTTCAATGACTGTGGGTAGGCGGGTACCCCGGGACACAGGGAACATCTAGTTCTCACCAAACAGACAAGGAGGACTTGCTAGCATCATGTGGTAGCTGCGAAGAAAGCCTCGTGTTCACATAGCAAGAGAGCCCCAAGGGAGGGATTAAGTCAAGGATCTGCCAAGAAACTTTCCAAGATCCAGTCTTGCCATCAACTTGCTGATGTTCTGTCTCTTTATGATTAAGAAAAACTTATTTTTAGTCTTTTTGTGACTCTCAGAGTCTTCATATAAATTTCTGGTTTTGAAGGTTTCAGCAGTGTATTGCTTTTCTGGCTCCTTCACTTCCACAGTAACATTAGGAATCACAATAATTAAGATAGCTAAAGTTTTTGAGTGCTTATTATATGACATGTGCATGTTCTGTCTTTACCTGTCATGCTCTCTTCTTTAATTGTCTCAACAACTCTGTTATTATCCCATTGTACAAAGGCGAACATGGTAGCTGCCTAATATCATGGTGGACTCAGACCTTGAACTCGAGTCTAATTGCAAAGTTCATTCACTCACTACCTCTCAATTCCATGGACCGCAAGTGACAAAGAATACAAGATTTTTTTATAGTTAAAATGTACATTTAAAATAGTAACTACTCAACTTCTTCTCAAGGATTGTAACCAGAGCTATACAGAGTTCCTCCTAAGCCATGGTTTGCTCACCAGCTAACCTGCTTCATCTTTTTAATTTTTCCCCTCTGAATACATCTGCCTCAATTTTTGCCCATAATACCTCTTCTTTTTTTTTTTTTCAATAAAAATTTCAAAGCAACTCTAGGGATTTCATCTTTAATGGAAACAAAAAAAGAGTCAAATAAATATTAAGCACCTACTATTGGCCAATCATTGTAATTGGAAAAACAGTAGCTATGGTCCCTGCTCTCATGGTGCTCCTCACAGGGTTTTGGAAAGACAGACATGACACAGGTAGTTGTATCATTGTGAACTGTGGCAGCATGAGAGACTATTTAGTGTAAGAAGAATCCATCTAGGTTGGTGCACCCAGGCAAGCTGCACAGAGGAAGTGACGTATAGGCTGGGGTCTAAGTGGTAACCAGGAGTGAACGTGACAGTGATGGGAGCCACACAGCCTGCCTGGCAGAGGGAAGAGTGTGTATGAGGTCCCTGGCTGATGTGAGAACACGGTGCGGCACAGTCCGGGAACTGAAAGGTGGCCCCTGTGACTAGAGCTCAGTGAGTGAAGACAGAGGCTTCAGGAGGGGAGGGCAAGGGTGCTTGGTCGCCCAGGCCATGGTGAGAAGCCTGTACCATGCAAAGACCAAACATTGAAGGATTGCGGTGCAAGTTAAGGTGGTAGAGGTCTCTTTAATAAAAAATGATTACAGTAGATCTGAATGGCCTGGTGGGGTTGGTGGAAAGATTTTTTTAAATTAGGAAATAAAAGGAAATAGGGCCCAGCAGGCATGGCTCGGTAGTTGAGCATCCACCTATGAACCAGGAGGTTGTGATTCGATTCCCAGTCAGGGCACATGCCCAGGTTGCGGGCTCAATTCCTGGTGTGGGGCGTGAGGAGGCAGCTGATTCTCTCTCATCACTGAATTTCTATCTCTCACCCTCTCTCTTCCTCTCTGAAATCTGGGACTAGGGCCCAGAAATGGTCCCACACACTTTGATTTACAGCAGAGGAGCAGAAAGGATGGGCTTTTCTATCATGGGGGCTGGAGCCCTTGGCTGTCCATCTCACGCGCTGCACAGGCATTCCACTGAGGCAGAACATGAAAAGTGAAGCGACCCGGCTTCTTGGCTAAAACACAGGAGAATATCTTCATAACCATGGATTAAACAAAGATTCCTTAAACAGCGTCCAAAGCAATCACTTGCCATGAAAGAAAAAGCCTTACTAAATTGAATTTTATTAAAATTAGGAGTTGTTCATTAAAAGACATCATTAAGAAAATGAATAGGCAAGCCACCATCTAAGGGAAGGTAGCTGCATTATGTTGGTCTGAAAAAGTACTCAGATCTAATGTATACCAAGAACTCCCACAGATCAATAAGAAAAAGGCTAATTTTCTATACTTCACAAAGGCATATACTTCACAAAAGAGGATATGGCACAATGCCAATAAGCATATTTTAAAAAGTCTAATCCTCATTAGTCATTAAAATGCAAATTAAAAACCCAGAGATTTTATTAACCATTATGCATCTGTCAGAATGGCCAAAATTAAAAGGACTGATAATACTAAGTATTGATGAGGATATGGAACAACTGGAATTCTGCGACATTGCTGTTGGGAATATAAAGTACAAATCAGGAGAAAGGAGTGCGTGTGTCTACTGATGGGCTTGTATAATAATATTCCTGGCAGTTTTATTCATAATCGCCCCAAACTGGAAAAAAACAAATGTTCCCAAACAGGAGAATGGATAACTTAGTTGTGGTGCATTCTGTCAATGGAATGTTACGCAACAAAATCAAAAACTACTGATAGGACAACATGGATGAATTGAACAGGCGTTACACTGATGGAAGAGGACATACTGTGTGAACTGTCTTGAAGTTCAAAAGCCAGCAACACTAACCCACTATGGTCGGTCAGAATACGGGTGAGCTGGAGGGAGGGGGTGCAGTATTGACGGGTACAGAGGAACCTTCTGGGGTGTTAGGGATGTTCTAGGTCTTGATCTGGGCGGTGGTTAAATAGGAGATTTGTGAACTTTGCATATAAGATACATTGCAATTAAAAAGTTAACACTAAAAATGATTGCAGTAGCTTTGGATGATATGGTGGTACGTTTCCTTAAACTAGAGTCATAAATTGCATAGGTAGTGTGATCTGAACTACATAAACAATTTCATTTAAGAAAAAAAGAAAGAAAACACAAGGAAGAATTAACAGTGGTTTCTGGATGGTAGGCTTGTATTACTTCCATTTCTTTATAGTTTTCAGTGTTTCCCAAATTTTCTCTAATGAAGTGTATTACTTCAACATCAGAAAATGAAATTGAAGAAACTATAGCTGAAAAGATATTTGACATAACTTGACCCTCAATGAGAAATCAAGTTTGAAATTTTAGGAATAAAGTAGCAATTCCGAGAGAAGCAAAGTCATGGGGCTGTGAGTTGAGAAGGTTTTGTTGAGCGGTAACCCTAAGGGGTCGGGGGCACCTGTGTGATGTTCCATGGGCCTGTGTTCCTCAAGCTGACTGTGTTTCTGTTCGCTTCATGGATTCTGTGGTCCTTCACACCTGTAGTTACTTGTTCTCCAACTCGAACATGATCATTTTAAAGCCATTTGTAAACCGTATTCTTAAAAAGCTCTTTTCCTACCCGTTTAAATTGTCAGCCCTTGCCATTTGCTCTGTTCTCTATTTTGAGGCTGCCTCCCCACCACTGCGTGTCTCCATATGCCACTGGGAGTCTAAAAATTAATTGTGCCAAGCAGTTCTCTCCTCTTGGAAAAGAAATAAATAAAGGAATCTCTCTCTCTCTCTCTCTCTCTCTCACACACACACACACACACACACACACACACACACACACACGTCATGCTCCATCTGTCCCGTTGGAGACACCCACCACCCACTTCATCCTGGTACAGGCTATTTTTGTTCGCTTTGTCTCGAGAGCCTCAATATTGGACGCCTTAAAAGATCGCTTTGGTTTTCCATCAGCAGATAAAAAGCAGAGTACTGTGTTCTATTTTATACCTCGGACAGGGCTGTTTGCAAAGCAGTGCTCAATCAATGCTGATGGAATTGCCTTTGTACAGAGCGTGGTCGGCGCCCATTCGGGGTGTTCTGTGAGCATTTTTACTGAAGGGTGCACATTCGTAATGATGAGGGAGACTGTGGAAGGCCTGGTATGCTTTAGAATCCAATTTCCCGTTCTCTGCAAACTTGTATCCTCTTAGGTGAGATTCATTACTACATTTTCACATTCTCTCTCATGAATTGAAGCTTTCTGTAAGTTGTTTTTTTTTTTTTAACTGCTTCTCTTCTTGGCAGGCTGAGTAATAGCATTATGCTGTGTTACTGGAAATTTTAATCAATACAACGCATGCGTCTTTAATTAGAATGCTAGGAAGTACTGCTGAGTCGCACCATTTAGTTAATGCAAAAAGCTGAGACGTTCAGGCATTTACATACAGACGGTCAGTTGAGTAAACTGAGTCTAGTGGGCAATTTTAGTGTTTTTTCATTGAAAACCTAATGAAGTGTTCATTTTAAGGTCCGATGTTCATAAGTATTAGAGCAGCGTCTCCCCTGAAGCAGACACAGAAACGAGGGAGACCACCTTTACTTGCAAGACGTTCATGCCCAGCCTGGCCAGCGTGGCTCAGTGGTTGAGCCTCGACCTAGGAACCAGGAGGTCACGGTTCGATTCCCCATCAGGACACATGCCCGGGTTGCAGGCTCAACCCCTAGCGAGGGGCATGCAGGAGGCGGCCCATCAATGATTCTCTCTCATCATTGATGTTTCTCTCTCTTTTTCCCTTTCTCTTCTTCTCTGAAATCAATAAAAGTATGTTTTTAAAAAGCTCATGCCCAGTGATTTGCCTTCCCTTTCACCCCTCCCACTGCCCCAGCCCATGCTTTGGTGGACATCTGCAGCGGTGACTTTTCCCCTGAGACCCAGAGCAGCGTCCCCAGCTGCTGGACACCGCTCCCTGGATGATCTGATGACATTTACACTTGTTATCACCTCTAAAGTTACTTCATCGCCACCTCTTTCCACCAAACTCTTCCTTTTTCCTACGTGTCTTGTCTCAGTGGCTGTCCTTTTCCCATCCCAAATACTGCCCCCCGGGTCGTGGCCTGCCCCAGTCTGTGACCTGGTACCAACACTGGTTTGCTTTGAGACTCCAGACGTAGGTATTGCATTTGTTCTCCTTCTACAAGCTCATGAAATGGGTGGTTCCCAGGGGATGATAACTCAGGTTATGATGTATTGCATATTGGAGAGAAGTTACGGTTTTCACCTTGGGGGAAATGGGAGCGGTAAAATTTAATGGAAATGCATGGATAAATGTCAAGAACATGCTGATCAAAAGTAGTGAGGGCAAGAGGGTAGATACTGGATAGTCCTACTGATGTGAAGTTCTAGAATGTGCAAAAAGGTGAGAGGGATCAGAACAGGGGTTGCCTCTGCTGTGGGGCTGGGGTTGACTGGCAAGGAGCAGAAGGTACTTTGTGTAGTGATAGATGTGTCCGATATCTTGATAGAGATGTGGGTTACATGGGCAGATGTATTTATCAAAACTCACTGAGCCCTGGCCGGTGGGCTCAGTGGTTAGATTCCCAGTCAAGGGCACGTACCTGGGTTTCAGATTCCATCCCCAGCCCCGGGAGGGGCATGTGTAGGAGGCGACCAATTGATGTGTCTTTCTCACATTGATGTTTCTCTCTCTCTCCCCCCCTCTCTCTCTCCCTTCCACTCTCTCTAAAAAAAACCCCAAAACCAAAAACAATAGAAAAAATACCTCTGGTGAGGATTAATAAAAACACACACACAAAAATTGTAAATGAACTATAACCCTAAGATTTGTGCTTTTCACTCTGTAAATTATACCTTAGTTTCATAAAAGAAACAAAATTAAAGAGAACACTTGCAGAGTAATATGTATAATAGTATCCTACTACTGATTTAAGATCAAAGACTAAATATATTACAGGTATACCAGTAAATAAAATAATATAGTGGAGGAAAGATATGCTCCTGTATTTGTGACAAGAAAAAAAAAAGTGATAAAATTTGTCATTTGTGTGGCCCCCCACTGGTGTGTTTCAGTGATTGAGCGTCGACCTAAGAACCAGGAGGTCATGGTTCGATTCCAGGTCAGGGCATATGCATGGGTTATGGGCTAGATCCCCAGTGTGGGGCATGCAGGAGGCAGCCGATCAATGATTCTCTCTCATCATTGATGTTTCTATCTCACTCTCACTCTCCCTTCCTCTCTGAAATTAATACTAGTTAATGTATTTTAACAAAACAGAACTAAAGCAGATAAT
>NW_005366873.1:1249240-1258446 GCF_000412655.1 Myotis brandtii
TTGCCATTTGTAAGTGCTGCAAGTATCGTACACTCCGTTGTTTGGGAAAACACGGCCACTCCTGCACTGGCTCATAGCAGCGATGCCATAATTCAAATCCAGTTTTACAAATGAGAAGGTGGGAATCATTTAAGTAAACCTTCCAATCCTTCTAAACATCTCGCACTCCATGGCCATCCTCTGGTACCTGAAATGAATCACAACTTTTGGTTTAAGCTTGGAGGGTGGGAGGGTTTGCACCACAGGTTTGAAATAAGTAAACATGGTCCCAGACTGGTAGCCCCCGGGCCATGGCAGGTCTGTGAACATGTTTTGTTTAGGTTTTCCGTGGGGAGATGAGGGTGGGGATGTGGAGTGTTTTTAAATCCGTTGCAAATATTTGATACTTGGGAGATTTCGCATAAAAACCTGAACATCTGGCAATACTTGGCTCGCATTCCAAAGTAGTAGTAATTGCCTGATCTGCGTGGTGCTCCTCCTTTAAGTGGAGGACGTATTGTGCACATGTCCTACCCTCACAGGGATCGCAGGACCAACCTACTGTCCCAATTGCTGTTTTAATTCCTATGTTTAGTCCTTGGAGTATTTGAATTGCAGCCTTTGAATGAACATTTATAGGTACTGTCCCCCCCCCTTCCGCCCCCCATGTACTAAAAACTACTAAAGGCTTTAGTGGATACATCACAGATATACTATCACTCTATCAGTTTTACAGAAGAGCTAACCAGAGCCCATGCATTTACCCACCACATCGTTCTTCTCTGTGTGTTTTTAACCTTGGTTTCATCCGTTATTTATTACTTATCTCTGGTTAGTTGAGTTCTTGTTGGTTTCCTTATGATTTATTTGGATAGAATAATTTCCTGGCCTCCAAACTCACTTGCTTTTGTATCCCTAGTAGCAAAAAAAAAAAAAAAAGCATATTTATGTAAATTATTTACTGATAAATAATACACTTGCACTCTATTAACAGGATGTGCACTCTAAAGCATACACATATTTAAAATGTTAGAGAACGAGATTTTATATATCTGATCTAGAATTTTCCTCCTACGCTGCAGTCGTTTATCTTTAAGGTATTTTGATAGCCTGTTTTGGCGACCAGTAGATGAAATGATGCCTGGACAGGATTCTGCCTGAAAGCATCTTTTCTATCACACTCCCAATTTTGTATCCAATAAACTGTCCCTTCCAGAAAAGGGGATGTAGCAGGAAGTCGCCAGACCAACCGGACTCTGGAAAGACGAGAAAGTTCTGCTTGGTTAGAAAAGCAGTTGCAGCCAAAACCTCCTCTAGGCCTGAGCTTCAGAATAGCCAAAGGCAAGGTCTTTTGTTCATGTGACAACCTTGGATTTGCCTTTGGGACGTTTAGGTTCTCTTTGAACATCTAATTCTGAGTGTGGGTTTTGTTTCCAGGGCAGCAAAGTCCTCCAGGGTCCATTTCTCAGTCTGAGTTGTGGGGGGTGGGGTAGGGGGGGAAGTGAGGGGGCCGTGTAGAGTGTACCACCATCTCTTCTCACAGGACTGAGCCACGATGAACAAATATGTGGCTATAAAGTACTTGGACGGACTCAAGTGCAGAGAGAGGCTGTGAATGATGAATCGGTGTGAA
The DNA here is from genome assembly GCF_000412655.1 of Myotis brandtii. NCBI lineage: Eukaryota > Metazoa > Chordata > Mammalia > Chiroptera > Vespertilionidae > Myotis > Myotis brandtii. Next base: position 1,250,853 of record NW_005366873.1, read on the forward strand.
TTGCATTTGTGGGCTCGCGTGCAGGGTTTCCCCGGAGTCCTGACAATAAGAAAGAGTGGCCGTGAGCAGACCATTTCTCCAAGGTAATGCCACGTTCTTGCTCTCAGAGGTCACCTGTGAGGGGATCGGTGCTTCCTCCTAAGACAGCGGTTCTTAACCTGTGGGTCGCAACCCCTTTGTGGGTCAAACGACCCTTTCACAGGGGTCGCCTAAGACCATTGGAAAACACATATATAATTAAATATTGTTTTTGTGATTAATCACTATGCTTTAATTATGTTCAATTTGTAACAATGAAATTGGGGGTCACCACAACATGAGGAACTGTATTAAAGGGTCGCGGCATTAGGAAGATTGAGAACCACTGTCCTAAGACCTCATCTGTGCTCCCTGACCTCTCTTTCCTCCCAGCGTCGTGTGGGATCCGAATAAAGCTTCTTCCGGAGCATCCTCGGTTTGGATTTTCCTCGCTGCCTTCCCATAACCCCCTCTCTTCTTAGTAAATGTCTTTTCTTCAAGGTCCAGATCAAACAGCATCTTCCCCACAATCCCACCAGCACCAGGCTGACTCAGTCTTCCCCCCTCAGGCACTTTCCTGATATCTGAGCTTAGCCCTGAGAGCGTGGCAGGGGAACAGGTCCCCGCACCCCCCTACCCTGCCCTAGGATTCCCCAGAGGACAAAACATTCCCTGGTGCCATTGCTGGGAACATAATAGGAATGCATAAAGCTGTCCATGCCATGTGTGTGCCACAGCCACCTCTCACTCTGAAACATATTTCCTTTCATGAAGACAGAAGATGAAACGGTCCCACACACCATACCCAGGGTCTCTACCCCAGCCCCAGCCGTTTATTGCTGTATAAACGGGGGTGGCACTTAGCATCTGCACCGTAGTTCAGCGCATCCTCGCCGCGCCTCCTGCTAACACACGCATCTTTGAGGCCCCTTATTCATCACTCAGACAGCTAGCACCTGGCCGGGCATGTTGCCGGCGCTCAGTAAATGTTTGCTCACTGAAGACATTTCCTTTAAACAGAGGAGGAGAGAAGCCCGACACCGACTGGCTCAGGGCTCCTGTGCTAGTCCACGTTGACCTGATATATTTCTTGTGACCGTAAACTATAGGGAGTTCCTCTTTGACGTCAAAGTTGAAGTCCAGAAATTAATCTCCAGAAAAGCCCGGCCGGCGTGGCTCCATGGTTGAGCATCGACCTATGAACCAAGAGGTCACGGTTCTATTCCCGATCAGGGCACATGCCCCAGTTGCAGGCTCAGTCCCCAGTGTGGGGTGTGCAGGAGGCAGCCGGTCTGTGATTCTCCCTCATCTTCGATGTGTCTATCTCTCTTCCTCTCTCCCTTCCTTTCTCTGAAATAAATTAAAAAAAATTTTTTTTTAAGAAAGAAAAAATGACACCAGTGAGCAAGAGGCCCTGATGGTGACACAGTCAGGAAGCAGATGATTTCGTTGTTTGACATTTTCTGGTCAGTGGACAGTGAACGTGGAGGTTTGCCAGAGGGAGCCGTCGCTGTTCTGCGTTGTGATGGATGGATGATAAATACTTGCCCTAGTGCCTCTGGAAACGCTTCCCTCTGCACTTTTCCTCCTGGGAGGCCGTGGCCGGGGAGCTGAGCAGCGGGCTCGTGCACCCCCGTCAGCAGAGGTGGGACAGGTGCTGACGCGGGGGTTTCTGGTCTGCACTCAGCTGTTCATCCCACCAGCAAGGACAGCCTGTCTCCCAGTGACCACGCCCTGGGACTGTGTCTGGTGGCCACAGCTGGCCTGGGCCTCCCGGGCGTGTGCCTGTCACTCGTGCCCTCCAGCTCAGTGACACGCAGCTATGAGCTGTGGCCAGTCGGAGGCTCATTGCATCCTGCAGCCGCGCGTGGGAACGGCGCTCAGCCCCACAGGCACGGAATGTCCATTCTCCTCGCCTATTAAAGCAGTGCCTCGGGGCCGAAGAGTGTTTTGACTCTGGTATCTGAGTTTTATGCAAATATTGGGTGCTCATATTCCACAGTCACTTCTTATGGCGAAGTGTCCATCCAGTTCTCTCTCAAGGCACTGAGCCCCTAGGATGGGTGGAGTGTCCTCTGTGAAGGAAACAGGTGACCAAGGCAAGCCTCCTGCCCTCCAGGGGCACATCAGCTAGTGCGGGATACGACAGCCAGCAGGTAACCATGTGACAGGCAGGATGTGGTAAGTGCCGCAGTAGAGCTGCGGTTCTGCGACAAACCAGGAAGAAATGGACTCCAGCAGGAGTGATTATGGAAACCTCAATGGAGGAAGTAGCAGCTGAGCAGCCTTTTTAAAGGACATGTGGAGCTCAGCCGGTGTGGCTTAGTGGTTGAGCATCCACCTATGAACTGGAGATCACGGTTCGATTCCCGGTTAGGGCACATGCCTAGGTTGCAGGCTCAATCCCCAGAGTGGGGTGTGCAGGAGGCAGCCACTCCATGATTCTCTCTCATCATTCATGTTTCTATTTCTCTCCCTCCCTCTTCTTCTCTGAAAGCAATAAAAAATATATGTATTTTTAAAAAGGACAGGTGGATTTTCAGAAGGATCCAGTGGGAAAGATGAGGAATTTCAGGAAAAGTGAAAGGAACCCAAGAAGGATTAAGGACTAGGGAGTATGGGGTGTGCGCAGGGCATGGAGATGTTTCGGCCTCTGGAGGAGCCCACAGCCTGGTGGCTTGTGACATGTGGTCAGTGACAGAGCTCTGGCTCGATGGGGCAGGTCCATGGGGGATGTCTGCGACCCTCCCCCCGTGGAGTTCCTTGAAGGCCTTGCCAGCGTGGCTCCCGTTGCCACGTGGCGATCTTGCCCATGGAGAGTACTGTCGGGGAGTCATCTGAGCCACTTGCTGTCTGCTAAACTAATTATGCTCCCGTCCTCAGAGTGCCTTGGCGCTCTGATCCTGAATGCTCAGCAGATTTGATGTAGTATCTGAATTATTAATGGGGACGATGTGGAAGAGGGGGCTTGGCTGCTTGTTCCATTTTAAGCAGGTCTGGGGCGGGTGGCATTCCGGGAAGAGAGGCCGCTGCTTGCAGAGTGATGGACGGAGCAGGCCGGCCAGAGGAGCCCTACCCGGACGGAAGCCTGTGCCAGTATGCTCAGAAAATCACTGCCTGCTTCGGAGGGATGGGTAAGACCCCCTTAAGCATTGGGCTTTGCAGAGGAGATGCCCCAGGTTGATGATGCAGCCAAAGAGAAGGACTAAATGTGAGACCAGCTGGGGGCAGGGAGCAGGACTCTGCTGGAGCAGAGCACCTCCGACGGGCCCAGGCATCCTTGTCTGGACCCCTTCCTCTGAGCCCCCTCCCCCCTTAGGAAACTGCTGTTTCTCCGCTTAATCTGTGCTGGTCAGCAGCAAAGATCATCCTGAGGATTGTGAGCTCATGCACATGTTTTCGATGAGTTTGCTGAGTTCTTTGTTGCCTCATTTCTGATTAAAACAAACAGTGAAAAGCAGGTAAGCCCACGGTCACTGGTGAAGCCACAGGCTCTAAATTCAGACCATTTCCTTAGCAAATTAAATCCTATAAAGATTCAAATTCTAAAGGTAGACACTGTTCTCTCTTAATATTTTTTTTCTTAACAAGTAGAAGACAGATCCTAGAAGGTGATTTAAAGGGGAAGGGGGACAATTGTCTGCAGGGGAAAAAAGACTCAAATCATGACATAGAATAAAATGAAAGTCTTCAGACTTCATTCGGGGAGAGTGACTATGGGGATGGACCTGTGCCTGGAGAATTAAGAGCATAATTAAGGCATCATCCATCCCCTGAGCACTGCGTGGCCCCCAAACGCCTGGCTTTGAGGTGGGGGTACATTTTATTATTGAGTTTCTATAGCAGAAACTCAGCAAAGGTAGACTGCCAGGGCCTGTCCTTGTGGTCGAAGTCCTTTGGTGAATCTGCTCGCTGGTGGTTTCTTTTCACAGTTTATCGTAGAAAAGCTTGTTTTGCTACAGTGGAGCTATTTCTGATGAAATATGCAGGCCAGCAAAACCTTGGGTGACGTTCAGCACTGTAATTAGCATTGGCTTTGTAGTGTAGTGCATTGTGATACCTTGTCCTATAACCATATAGACTGTCACAAAAACCACTGCACAGCTTTGTAAATGCTGAGACGATGATTTTATGTGGGCTGTTCATGTAGGAATAGAAGAAATGGGTCCCCTGGTGCCCTGCCCCCGTGTGGGCACATGTGGGAGGCAACCAATCAATGTGTCTCTCTCACATCGATGTTTCTCTCTCTCCCTCCCTCCAATCTACTCTCTAAAAATCAATGGAAAATATATCCTCAGGTGAGGATTATCAACAACAACAACAAGGAACTAGTAACAGTCGGAGGAAGCTGTCCTTTCTCTGCTTCATCTGTCCCAGCATCAGTGGAAGGACCTGATGCCCGTGGTAGGAACCGTCATAACCTAGGAGACGGGAGACCTGGCTCCACGTGGACTCGCTGTGTTGTCATGGGCAAGTCACCTAGCTTCTCTGAGACTTACTTTCCTTGCCTCAGAGTTAAAGGGCTGGAGTAGATCTGCGCTTCCTGACTGCTGGTCCTGGTCTGGGGAACTTTGAAAAATATAAGCTCCTGGGCCCCACCCCCAAAGCATCTCGTTTGGAGGTCTGAGCCATTGCCCGTGGTTTTGTATTTTTCCAGAGCTCTACAGGAGATTGTGGTGTGCCATGATGTTTGGGGACCACTAGACTAGACTATCTTCGAAGGCCTTTCCAGCTCTATAATTCTAAGGCAAGGGTCCTCAAACTTTTTAAACAGGGGGCCAGTTCACTGTCCCTCAGACTGTTGGAGGGCCGGACTATAGTTAAAAAAAAACTATGAACAAATTCCTATGCACACTGCACATATCTTATTTTGAAGTAAAAAAACAAAATGGGAACAAATACAATATTTGTATTTGCATGTGGCCCGGGTAGGGCATCCCCCGACTTAGTTTTGCTTTCGGGTGCCTAGACCTGACTCTGTGGTGGAAATCCCCAGCTCCAGGGGAGTTCCTGCATCGCCCGCCCCGCCCTGTGGAGCTGCCTCACGGGCCCCGGAGCACTCAGTCCTGGGAGAGTGGTTCTCAGGGCTTTTGTGGGAGGCGGTGGCCTTCCTCCAGGCCCTGCCTCCTGCCCTCACAGCCGAGCAGGGAAGTGTAGGGTGGCCCCGCAGGGTGTGCCACCCAGGGACACTCCTGCCTGTCCCGACCTGCGGGACGACAACGGGGGAACGCAGAGACACCCTGGGAGAATGAGACAAACAAGGGACACGAAAGAATGGAGGCAAGACAGTGTTCTGATCAAGCCTCAACTTTATTTTTACAGCGTGTAGAATTTATATTGTCCTAGAGGAAGGGGGGTGGGTAAAGGGGTCTATGGGCGGTAGAGGAAGGAGGTGAGTAAAGGGGTCTTTGGGAGGTAACCTGTCACTAGAGATTTAGCAGGCTCCGGATGGCTGTGTGCTTATCAGCGGAGGTGTGTGCTTGTTAGCCGAGATTTAACAGCTGTGTATTTAGGGTGAGGGTCGGTTATCTTTTAACTCCGGCTAAACCATAAAGCTTAATTGGTTCCCAGGAACTGGCTTGGGGGGGCGAGAGACCTATTGTGTTGTGAGCTGAAGATGTATATGTAATTCCTAATGGCTCCCAACAAGTTTCTATAGCAGAAACTCAGCAAAGGTAGACTGCCAGGGCCTGTCCTTGTGGTCGAAGTCCTTTGGTGAATCTGCTCGCTGGTGGTTTCTTTTCACAGTTTATCGTAGAAAAGCTTGTTTTGCTACAGTGGAGCTATTTCTGATGAAATATGCAGGCCAGCAAAACCTTGGGTGACGTTCAGCACTGTAATTAGCATTGGCTTTGTAGTGTAGTGCATTGTGATACCTTGTCCTACAACCACATAGACTGTCACAAAAACCACTGCACAGCTTTGTAAATGCTGAGACGATGATTTTATGTGGGCTGTTCATGTAGGAATAGAAGAAATGGGTCCCCTGGTGCCCTGCCCCCGTGTGGGCACATGTGGGAGGCAACCAATCAATGTGTCTCTCTCACATCGATGTTTCTCTCTCTCCCTCCCTCCAATCTACTCTCTAAAAATCAATGGAAAATATATCCTCAGGTGAGGATTATCAACAACAACAACAAGGAACTAGTAACAGTCGGAGGAAGCTGTCCTTTCTCTGCTTCATCTGTCCCAGCATCAGTGGAAGGACCTGATGCCCGTGGTAGGAACCGTCATAACCTAGGAGACGGGAGACCTGGCTCCACGTGGACTCGCTGTGTTGTCATGGGCAAGTCACCTAGCTTCTCTGAGACTTACTTTCCTTGCCTCAGAGTTAAAGGGCTGGAGTAGATCTGCGCTTCCTGACTGCTGGTCCTGGTCTGGGGAACTTTGAAAAATATAAGCTCCTGGGCCCCACCCCCAAAGCATCTCGTTTGGAGGTCTGAGCCATTGCCCGTGGTTTTGTATTTTTCCAGAGCTCTACAGGAGATTGTGGTGTGCCATGATGTTTGGGGACCACTAGACTAGACTATCTTCGAAGGCCTTTCCAGCTCTATAATTCTAAGGCAAGGGTCCTCAAACTTTTTAAACAGGGGGCCAGTTCACTGTCCCTCAGACTGTTGGAGGGCCGGACTATAGTTAAAAAAAAACTATGAACAAATTCCTATGCACACTGCACATATCTTATTTTGAAGTAAAAAAACAAAATGGGAACAAATACAATATTTGTATTTGCATGTGGCCCGCGGGCCATAGTTTGAGGACCCCTGGACTGTAAGGGTTTTAATGAAAAGAAAATTGTGTTAGAACACAGTAGCCCAGTGACAGGAGAAGGGGTATGGTTTTTTCACTCTGACGTGGGACAGTTGTGTGGCCACAGACTGTCACATACTGCGCTTCACCTTACTGAGTGGCTGTCGGAGGGTAAATGCTTCTTAGCAGGGATGTCCTGCGTATATCGGCACTCTAATTGCATGAGGGTCCTGCTGGCTGGGAGTTTGGTGAAAACACCCAGCTACCTATACGATCTTTCTCTCTCCATCATGCGATTCTGCTGGAGTCTGCAAAAGCAGAAAACCACAAAAGAACGTTTAAGAATATCACTAGCATCCGATTAATGGAATGAGGCAGAAAGATTTTCATGGCATGAGGGGGAGGGGTTTCTCTCTAGAAAACGGGAAGGATTGGTTACTGTAGCCTGGAGCTGGGTTTGTTGCTGGTAGAAGATGAAGAACTTCGATTGAGGTCTTCCTTCTGTGAGACCTGAAAAGAAGCCTCAACGTGTGAGAACTTGGAATTACCATCTTGATGATTTTCCAGTTTGCATTTTTATTTTTACTTTTTGTTCATCTTCACCGGAGGATATTCTTTTCATTGGTTTTTAGACAGAGTGGGAGGGAGGGGGAGAGACACACAGAGAGAAACATTGATGTGAGAGAGATACATCTATTGGTTGCCTCCTGCACACGCCCCAATTGCGGCAGGGGTTGAGCCTGCAACTGAGGTATGTGCCCTTGACCGGAATCAAACCCGTGACCCTTCATTCTGAGGGCCAATGGTCCAACCACTGAGCAACCCT
>NW_005366873.1:1259870-1282077 GCF_000412655.1 Myotis brandtii
CTGGGAAGGAGAGCAGGGTCAGATTAAGGTCATCAGGTGAGAGGGAGTTAACCTATACTGGGTGCTTTGTTTTTTTTTTGCAATTAATTTTAACAGCTTTATTAAGATATGATTCCTATATCATACTCATTTGAACTCTGTAAACTCAGTATGTTCTATGTGTTCACTGATATGTACAACCATTACCATTGTGAACTTTAGAGTATATTGTCTCAAAGAGCCCAGCCAGTGTGGCTAAGTGGTTGAGTATTGACCCATGAACCACGCCCCAATTGCGGCAGGGGTTGAGCCTGCAACTGAGGTATGTGCCCTTGACCGGAATCAAACCCGTGACCCTTCATTCTGAGGGCCAATGGTCCAACCACTGAGCAACCCTTTTAGGGCTGGTTTGCATTTTTAGATTTTATACAATCGAGTCCGATTCCCAGTAGTCTTACCAGCTGATATTGAACCTTCTAGGAATATTTGCAAGTGTGTTCTTTCAGATATTGCCGCTATTCCTTCCGCCTGCTCTGGAAATGAATCTGATTTTGAATGTGCTCTCATGTCTCAGACCGGCACAGTCTTGGGTTCCGGTAGCAGCTGTTATTATACCTGACCTTCTGCATACAGGGAGCCCTAAGCTCTTGAGGTAATCGCTTGCATTCATCTTCCTTAATCTTCTTTGCTGGGCAGTGAGAACTCAAACAATAAGGAGTCTGGAGAGTGTGGGAGGCACAGCTGCTTGGGATCCCGGTGTCTGTTTCTCATTTCTCTGGAGTCCGTGCCAAGATGCCCTCCTTGCTCGGTTTAAAGTGTCTGGGGAAATTGTGCGGCTCTGAGAAAAGCAAGGTCGCCTCCTCTGAGAGACCCAGCTCCAGAGGCGCGTACCGGAGGCTGGTGGTCAAGGATGTGAGTGTCAGTGGGAGCCCCTACCCCACGCACAGACGTGCCACCATCACCCACCTGCTGTTCCTGCACCCTGAGGTCTGCTGCCCGTCCCAGCACGTGCTTAGCAACGTTGATCCTCCGGGTAAGTGAGAGAGCCCGCTCTGGACATGGCTGTGTGTTTTCTGATTGGCTAAATAATAAAGGACTATCTAGAACCATTCTTCCATAACATATTCTTCCAAGGAAACACGATGCTTAGTGTGTAATTAATGGGGTGAGGGTGGGAGGAATGGAGACTGTAACTTAAATACAGCTGGGGAGCTAAATTCTGAGGGTGTTTTTGTCCATGATTTATAATCTTAGTAATAAATGTGTCTCTTTGCGAACTTGGTACTAATAATTGTCAAAGTAGGAAGTATGATGGGAAAGAAAGATTTTTAACGATAGATGCTGTTCTTTCATGTGATAGCTGATGAATGGAAAAGAAATACTGAGGGCAGCCCATTGACATGAGCCAAGAATGACCTTGACATGAGGAAAGAATAGCCTTGACATGAGGAAAGAATGACCTTTACATGAGGAAAGAATGACCTAAGTAAAGTTGAGGTCTAAACTGTGTCACTGCCTCCGAAAGGCTCATCTTATGAAATATCTACAAACAAAAGAAGAGAAAGCGTTTATAATGTTGAAAGAACTTGTTGAGGCTTCTTTTCAATGAAGCTCATTGAAACGTGGTCACTGGCCCATCTGCCTGGAAAGAAGTGAGGAAAGCCCAGGCTGAGGACAGGGGAATTGGACCTGGGAGTGCTCAGACTCTGAAGTTATAATGGTGCCTTTATTCATGATGATGACACCCACCCAACCACTCACTCCTTGTCAACATCAGCACCAGAGCTAGTACAGGAGGCAGGAGGGTCTTAGCCACGGGCCCTACAAATATGTGAAGATGAGCCACATGAGCCAGAGAGCAAAACAAATACCATGTTAGGCAGCTGGGAAGGAGAGCAGGGTCAGATTAAGGTCAGGTGAGATAAGGGAGTTAACCTATACTGGGTGCTTTGGTTTTTTTTTTTGCAATTAATTTTAACAGCTTTATTGAAATATAATTCCTATATCATACCCATTTGAACTCTGTAAACTCAGTATATTCTATATGTTCATTGATATGTGCAACCATCACCATTGTGAACTTTAGAATATATTGTCTCAAAGAGCCCAGCCAGTGTGGCTCAGTGGTTGAGTATTGGCCCATGAACCAGGAGGTCACAGTTTGATTCCTGGTCAGGGCACATGCTTGGGTCCCAGGCTCAATCCCCAGGGTAGGGCGTGCAGGAGACAAGATGATTCTCTCTCATCATTGATGTTTCTGTCCCTCTCTCCCCTCTCCTTTCCTCTCTCTGAAATTAATAAAAACACTTAAAAAAAAGAGAGAGAGAGACAGAGAGATAATCTTTGCCCTTTAAAAAACACTTAAAAAAAGAGAGAGAGAGAGACAGAGTGATAACCTGTGCCCTTTAGCTACTACCCCACCCCCACCCCAACCTCTCCACCCCACCCTCAGCCTTAAGAAACCACTAATCTGCTTTCTGTCTCAAAAGATTTCCCTCTTCTGGACATTTCAGATGAGTGAAATCCATAGAATAGTTTTTGTCTAGCATGTTTTCTAGGCTTATTCATATTGTCTCATGTGCCAGTACTTCATTCCTTATTGTGGTTAAATAATATTCCATTGTCTGGATAGACCACGTTTTGTTTATTCATTCATCAGTGGATGGACATTTGGATTGTTTCTGCCTTTTGGCTATTGCAACCATTGCTTCTGTGAACAATCATATATAAGTTTTTGTGTGGACATATGTTTTCCATTTTCTTTGGTGCATACCTAGGAGTGGAATTTCTCAGTTACATAGTAACTCCTATGTTTAACCTTCTGAGGAACCCCCAGACTGTTTTCCAAAGTGGCCACACCATTTTACATTCCCACCAACAGCAATAAAGGTTCCAATATCTCCACAAGCTTGCCAACACTTGCTATTATCTGACATTTTTATCCTAGTCATCCTAGTGTGGCCTCTAGTGGTATGAAGTAGTATTTTATATCTGGCTGTACTGAGCTTTCATTGGAACAGGGAGGGGCTGGCTAGTAGATCAGTGCTAAGGCAGGACAGGACACCAGTCCAACAAGGCTGGTATTGGCAGTTCCTTGGCTCTCTTACTCCCCAACAGTCTCCACCCTTTTTAGGGGAGCTCAGAGTGGGATGGAGAACACATGACGTCTGCCCCTGGCCCCCTTATAAGCTACCCTACCTTTGTTCAGAACCAGTTGGCCATGCCTATTGCAGTTAGGGCACCTCTCTCAAATGTTGGTTTGTATGCTGGCAGATACCTGAAATTCTTTATTGAGAAAAAAAGGTTATTCCACAATTAGAGGTAAAAACTAAACATTCTATTTCCGCTGGAGCTAATGCTTTATTGTGAGTGAGTCTGGTGCTTCTACTGAAAGAGATTCAAATCAGACTCTTGGGAATGAGCTGTTGATGCTCATGAAAGAGATAAGGTCTGCCCATGGGAAAAGGCAGGAAGTCAAAGGGAGACCAGGTAAATAGTGGTTGGATGAGAGTGTGCTGGACAAAAGCTTGTCAGTAGTTTCAATCACAAGAGAACAAGAGAATCAACAGTATCAAAGAGAGTCCTGGGTGAAGGGAAGGGTACCCACCATTGAGATATCCGTATCTTAGTGGAGGCAGATAACGAAATTGAGGTGATTAGTTCACTGTGTGGCTTTGGAGTTGGACATTCCAGAATTTAAGTCCCTATTCTTCTGCTTACTAATTATATTATTTGGGGAAGTTAAATCTCCAGGTCATGGTTTCCCCATCTGTAAGGATGCAGAAGAATGCATACCTTATATGATTGCTATGAGCAGGTCTTCCCCTAGGGTCTATGGGTCCATAAGCCATATATATATATAAAAATATATATATCTTTGTGAGGCCTTTGTATTGTACAAATAATTTGAGTTGCTCCAAATCAGTGTGTCAACCACCTACCTAATCTTGCTCAACTATGGGAAAGAAATGCTATGGCAGCCTGAGAGAGTGAATGTTCACTGGACTTCCTTCCTGGACTTGAACTGGGTCCAGGGCCTGAGATAGCTCATCAGCAGGAGCCCCAGAGCTGCTCAGGGCATCTGGTCAACCTTCTGCCCAGCATAGGAGAGATGTAGAGGATCATGAGAGAGCCGCCTAGAGAACACTGCTGGCCCCAGCTGGTCCTAAGAAAGGGGCTTAGACATTTTGGAGGAAGGTATAGTTTGGGGCAGGGGCTCTGCTTGCCCAAGTCTAAGGGAAGTATTGATTATGAAGATTAAATAACAACATGCATATCAAAGTTCTATAGCAGCACCCACATGCATCCACTAAATTTTAGCTACAAGAGAAACAATAAGATAGTTTATTACTTTTTTAGAAATGATTTCTGTTGTTTGCCTTTTTACTGTTGTGATGCAATAGAGGTCCCCCGGGACTATAAACCCAGCACAGGAAGTGGGATTCCCAGGAAGTGTCTCCGTGTGCTCGGAGCATCCTGTTTAGGACAGGGGCTTGGAGGAAGCGCACCTTCCTGCAGTCAAGCGTGTCCTGTGCTCGTGGAGCCGGGAGCATTCAGGAGCAGCTCCTGGCAGGACACTCGGGGGTATTTGGCAAAGGCCCCCTGCAGCTGCCAGAAAGACCTCAAGATGCCGCGGCTTCCTGTTGTTGTCAGGGCTCAGCTCCTGTTTGGGTTGTGTGGGGCTCCATGCTTTTCCCAGTGCCCCGCCACGAGTCTCTCCTTTGTCAGGCTCAAAACAACCCTCGGAAATCAGCAGGAAAGGAACTGTTTTCCCCATTTAAGAACAAACAAGGAACTGGCAAGAAGCTGGGACATGTAGAGGAAGCAAATGTATCAGGGAACATAAAAGAATAGCTTCTGCACATGGATGTAACCCTCTCTGACTGTGGATGCAGTAACGATCTAGAGCAGTTGTCATTCATTGAGGGCCTGCTTTGTCTCCACCATTGCACCAAGTGCTTGCTAAGTGTCCCACTTAATATTCCTAATAACTCAACAAGCAAGCACGTCTTGCGTTTAGTCCTCCTTTTACAAATGCGGAAACTGAGGCATCTGCAGTTAAAAGTCACACAGGGAGTCCGTGAAAGAGCTAGACTTGGACCCAGGTTGGCCTGACACCCACGTTCAGGTCTTGACCATCATGCTGGATGGTCCCACCCTAGGAGCATAAGGGCAAGTCATCCGTGAGACTTGCTGAGCACGGGCACACTTATAACTAGTAAATAATGTAAACTTACTACCTTAGCTACTCACATTGACGATTCTCTTATAAAATAAGTTATTTGTGCCAGGAAAATTAGCAAACATCTCTAGTTCATAAATATAAGTATCTGTACATGATTTTCTCCTCACCCTACTGTAGGAGCTTAAAGTAAGTTTTTTCATTCGTTTGTTTTAATATATTTTTTATTGATTTCAGAGAGGAAGGGAGAGGGAGAAAGAGATAGAAACATCAGTGATGAGAGAGAATCATTGATTGGCTGCCTCCTGCGTGCCCCACACTGGGGATCGAGCCCAGGCATGTGCCCTGACTGGAAATCGAACCATGACCTTCTGGATCATAGGTTGACACTCAACTACTGAGCCACACTGGCCGGGCTAGAATCCTTGTTCTTTCTGTCCTTGTGAGCTTTTGGGTCTAGCACAAATGAATGAGCATATTTAGGGCAACTTCCTTCTTGACAAACAAACAAGAAGAGGCTGGCACTGTTATCAAAAGCCCCAAGGACATCTGGGAAGGATGCAGTGATTATGTTGTCAGCTGAGTCCAAATCCCAAAGCAGAATGTTCTGCCCTTGAGACCAGGGACCAAAGTAGACATGGCAGTGCCCTCCTGGAAAAGCAGCTCATGTTCCTGAAGGCAGGAAGGTGACTGTGCTCTGTGTCAAGCACCTGCTGTGCAGTACAGTCCTAGGGATCATCTTCATGTGGGATGGTCTCCCCAAGACCCAAATGCTCAGGTTTACCACAGCACTGAGGGAACCTCGTGGGGTTTATACATTATTGTTTAAACACTGAAGTGCTCTCAACCTGTTTTGTTATATGCTCGGAACATATAACACTGTAATTCTATAGCTTTTCTTTTCATGTTCCCTTTCATCCCATTTGCTATCACTAATCCCAACCCCATAGAGCAGACACATATATCGAAGGGCCAGGAAGGTCATGGACATGTGGGCCAAAAGCTAAAAAGGACTTTGTTGTCCACAGTTTGAAGAGCATCTTCCTCAAGTCTCCTTGGAGCTGTATTATCATGATGTCAGAGGCTGTGTTGGGAAAACATTTTTAATACTGTGTAGACCTCAGACTCAGCGTGAAGTGTTTGACCTGGCTGTGGAAAATGTGTACCCTGGGAGATACGGCAAGGGGGGCGGGAGGGCGTCCGGTTCTCTTGAGTGACGCCTTTGACTGGTGGCTGTTCTGAACACATAGTGGAAGCAGGAATCTGGGCTTGCAGTTCCTCCGCCCACCAGGCCACCATCGCCACGTCTGGTGTATTGATGGAACGTGGTTCCCTCAAAACAGCCACCTCAGTTTGACTTTTATTCTGCTGGGGATGGAAATGAGAGGTGGCAGGCAGTTTCTTCTGTCTGGGGAGGACAGAAAGAGAGAGATTTGAGATTTCAGCTCTGGGATAAAGCATCAGATGTTTGCATTTCTTCTTTGATGTGTAGTTATCAATAACCCTATTGACTTCCTCAGGCTTCCTATTCCATTAGTTTGATCCTATTTCCCAGAAACATAGTTTTCAGCCCTTGCCAGTCCGGCCCTGCCTGTCCATCATGTCCTACCATTAGCCCACACCAGACTTCTTTGTCACAGAGGTTTGAAGGACCCTGTCACCTTGGGCCTCCCTGTATGTGCTGTTCTGCTGCCAAGCACCCCCTCCCGGTTCCTCAGAAAGGGTTCACTTAAGCTTGTCCTCCGCTGGCAGGCTCATCTTACCCTCGCCCCACTTTCTCTGTGCTTCCACAGCATCCTGTACGTATGGCTGCTGGAGTTGCCTGTTGCTAAGCCTCTCTTTCGGCACCTCAAGTTCCTCTCTCTCTGAGGGCACACAGGGAGCTACAGTCATATTTTTGTTCCATTATAGCACCTGGCATGGAAATAGGCTGTAAACATGCAAGTTAATGAATGAATGAATGTTTGCAGAAATCAAATCACTGTGCTAGAATGCAGTGGACATGAAATTGTCTCCCTGTCTTCAAGTAGCCGAGGCTAGGAGAAGCAGTATGGTGCAGTGTCCGCGAATTCAATCCTGTGGGGTCAAACTACCCAGCTAAGTTCAAAGCTCAGCACCACTCTTTTTAGATGTGTGATCTGAACACATTACTTAGTGCCTCTGAGCTTCAGGTTTTTAAGAAATATTTTTATTGATTTTAGAGGGAAAAAGGGAGAGAGAGAGAGAGAGAGAGAAACATCGATGAGAGAGATATCCATTGGCTGCCCCCTGCACGCCCCCCACCAGGGATGTGCCCCGACCTCGAGAATCAAATCAGCAACCTTTTGGTGCAAAGGATGACACCCAACAAACTGAGCCACACCGGCCAGGACTGAACTTCAGTTTTATCACAAGTAAAGTGTGGATAGTACTACCTGCATTGCTGTCAACACCTTCCCACAGGGAGGGGGGCGCGGGGCGGGCTGAGGCCCAGAGAAGTAGAGTGACTTTCCCAAGCTCTGCTGTGTAAGTTAGAGGTGGAATTAGGTAAAGAGCAAGCCTTCCTTCTCCCCATCTAACATGGCAGGAGAGAAGACAGGGGATTGTGAAGTGTTTCAGTTCAGTTGAGATTCAGCTCAGGTGAAGCTGTCCTGCAAAGTCTCTTCAGACTTTCCCTCTTTAGGGGCCTTCCTAATGCCACACTAATGCCCATCCAGCACCTTCTGCTTGGTCACATCTGTCTGTCTGCACGTCTCTCCCTGCCTGGATTCTTATTGGCAGGAAAATGGTCTTCATGGTCTTTGTGTCTCCAGTGTATAACACAGCACTTGATAAATAAGGTACTTCATACAGTTTCAAAATTAAGATATAATTCACATGCCATGAAAATATGCCATTGAACATGTGGCTGTGTTTTTAAGGATATTCACAGAGTTGTGCCACCATCGCCACAATGTAATGGCAGAGAGTTTTTATCACCCCTGAAAGCAACCTTCCCCATTGCCGACCCTCCCCAACCCCTGGCAGCTACTGATCTACTTTCTGTCTCAATGGATTTGCCTATTCGGGACATTTCATACAAATGGAGTCACACAATCTGTGTCCTTTTGAGTCTGGCTTCTTTCACGTAGTGTGATGTTTTCACGGTTCATCGATGTTGTAGCATCTATTACTGCTTCATTCCTTTTTGTGGCCAAATAATATCCCATTTTATGGATATACCACATTTGGTTTTCTACTCATCAGCTGATGGACATTTGGATTGTTTCTGCTTTGGGGGTATTATGAATAATGCTGCTGGGAACACTGTGTGGACATATGTTTTCAATTATCTTGGATATATACCCAGGAGTGGGACTGCTAGGTCACATGGTAACTCTATATTTGACTGTTTGAGGACCTTAAAAATCACTTCTCCCGTGACTACATTATTTTGCATTAAAATTGCACTTAGTACACTTTTAAACTAAGTCAAAGCTGTTCCCCAAATAGTTTTCACTAAAATGAAAAATCCCATGTGTGCATTCATGTCTAGTTGCATCCTGAGTCGTCATCTTCAAAGCCCCTTCTGTCCCTACAATGTAAAGGTCTGCAAGCATATCATGTAAAGGAAGGTGGGACCTGAACCAAGACATTAGCTGGTTCCTTTCTTCAGGCTGCAGGTGCCTTCGCCCCCACGATGTGTTTGGTTGCTGTTTAGAGCTCTTTCCTCATCCAAGTTCTGTAGCCATAGATAGTAACTGAAATGAATCAGAGGACCTCAGGGATGTTCTGACTCACGGTGCCCAGAAAACTCCAGCTCACAGAGGTTGGCATGTAGCTCAGTGGAGAGGGGGCATTCCCATGACACAAAATGGGTCCCCATGGAATAAGAATGGGCCTGGGAATAAAATTCGAAGTATTGGAGCCACTGCCAGCACCAGGCTTCTCCCTTGCCATCCATCATGACCTGGATCATTTTCTAAGGTCATTGTTGACATCACTAGACTATGTGGGGGTGCTTAACTTTTGCTCTCCTTGTAGAATGAATCCAGTTCTGTTTCCTATCACTCTTTTCTCTGAAGTGCTATCATGTGATTTCAGTATGTAGCTGGCTATGTTCATCTGTTATCTTTTCCTCAGGCCAGACCTGTCCCTGAAGGGTACAGTCAACCTCTGTAATCACTTGGTGGCGAGCTCCATTGCAGGGACACTGACTGCTTCATAATAAATAACTCTGAATCCAATTGTTGAGGTCATCAGTTGTTCTACCGTTATCATTGATGGAAATGCTATGTGCTGTTCTTTTGTTTAGTAATATTTCAGCTGAATTTGATCTAACATAGACCATGGTTCAGTTAGTCTATTTTAAGAGTTTAAAGAGGATTCAAGCAGCTACTTCCAACACATTTCTTGGTTAGTTTATCTAGATGCCAGGAGCGGTCTAGTTCATTTTCTATCAGTAACAGCTGGTGAAAGATATTGAACCCAACCAACTTTCTGGAACTCTTCCTGTATTTGGGGAGGCCCACACTCTACTTGAAGCTTTCCTCTCTCTCATTTGCTAAGTGACAAGCATTCCTTCCTTCAAATCTTTCTAGCAGTTTCTCAGTATCTCTACTCCAGTCCCCTTCTACCTCTTTTCAGAGTTATTTACATACTCATGCTATTTGCCCTGCTAGAATGTAAAGTCACTGAGGGCTTACCCTAGACATCTTTGCTCTCTATACCACTGTCAGCCCCCTTTCTGTGAGGTTTCATGTATTGTATGTACTCAGTAAATATTTGTTACCTACAATTAATGAGTCAGCAGTAATTTATTTCTCTTCATTCTTCCCTGATTTTGCCCACTTTGCCTTCAATTGTGTGATGCTTTGGTTTAATGCTGTTTTTGTGGCTTAGTTGCTTTTTTCTGTGTGCAGATCTACTATCCACTGAATTGTATTGGTAAATGCTCAGCACTCTTTTTATTCAGAGAGGGAAAAACATGTTGTGTAATCCAGATCCAAAACCAAGAAGAATATAAGTTCTAATAATATCCCTCCCTGTCTTCTCATTTACTCAAACCCCAACAAACCCAATACAGAGGCAGAGTGTTTTCCATCTTGCTGGGGAATGGTGAGAAGGGAGGAAGGGAATAAAACCACCTTCTATACCTCTTTCAAAAATATGCTGACTTGGCATATGGCATATAGTACCAGCACAATCTTTGGTTGAATTGCAGCAACATGTAGCTACTTAAAAATGTTTAAAGAGAGCCCATGTATATGTGTAAATACAATGGAGTTCCTATATAATAAAAGGGTAATATGCAAATCGACCGAATGGCAGAATGACCGGCTGCTCTGATGTGCCCTGACCACCAGAGGGCAGACGCTCAATGCAGGAGCTGCCCCCTGGTGGTCAGTGTGCTCCCACAGGGGGAGCGCTGCTCAGCCAGAAGCCAGGCTGATGGCTGGCGAGCGCAGCAGTGTTGGCAGGAGCCTCTTCTGCCTCTGCAGCAGTGCTAAGGATGTCCAACTGACATCCCCCGAGGGCTCCTGGACTGCAAAAGGGCACAGGCAGGGCTGAGGGACACTCTCCACCCCCCAAGTGCATGAATGTTGTACACTGGGCCTCTAGTCCTATATAATAAAAGGGTAATTTACAAATAGACCAAATGGCAGAACAACCGAACAACCAATCAAAGCGTAATAAGCTAATGATATGGTAAGGCTGCTCAACCGCTCACTATGATGTGCACTGACCACCAGGGGGCAGATGCTCCAACCTGTAGGTTAGCTTGCTGCTGGGGTCCGGCAGATGGGGACTGAGCGAGATGGGCCGGACATGCCATGGAGCCCTCCCGCGGTCCCTCCCCGGCCCAATCGTACACCGGTGGGGTCCCTCAGCCTGGTCTGTGCCCTCTCGCAATCTGGGACCCCTCGGGGAATGTCGAAAAGCTGGTTTCAGCATGATTCCACAGGCCACTTCTCTTGGGAGGGTGCCAGACACAGCGCTCATTGCTGGTGAACGCTGCTATGGCAGCGCGAGCCTCTCCCAATCAGGGACTGATTGGGCGCAAGCCCATGGCAGGCACAGTGGGGCCAGGATGAGCGGGAGTGGCAGGTAGGAGCTGCAGGCGGCATTGGACTTCGGTTTCAGCCTGATCCCTGCAGGCCACCCCGAGGGACTCCACCCGTGTACAAATTCGTGCACTAGGCCTCTAGTATTATTATAAAATGACTCATTTCTATAGAGCTTGATAAATGTCATGAAGCACATCCTTTCCCCTAAAACAACTGCAGGCTTAGAAGACATTGGGGGGCATATTTGTCTATGAGGCAGTTGTTAGATCTGACCCCTGTGACCTGAGTTAATCCAAGTAGACTCATTTACATATTCTAAAGGAGGAAGCACTTCAGCACAGTGTGTGTGCATTCAAATTCCATTGTGTTTGTACAATAAAATGATCCAATTAATTATTGATTCTCTTGAGAAACAATAATCTATTCTGTCTGATGAGCATCTTTGGTCTCCTCAGGGTAGTATTCTCTTTAGAATCAATCTGTCTCTGTAATTAAAGTTGAGGACTAGTTGAAAGTGATCAGTAGATCAAGACAAATTGTTCCTTCTTCTTAAGCATAAAAAATATGGATAACTGAGATTCTCTTTTGTGCTGACCTCCCCCACTCCACCCCCCAAAAGCAGACCCCAGGGCAAGGATTCAAGGGCATGTCATTTATTTGATCCCAGGAAACACTGATAAGGAACTGAAGCTAATAAAAGGTGAATTATCAAACTAGTTACCAGTGTGGGCAGCCAAAGCTCAAGTGATTGGGAACTCTGGGAGATAGTGCAGAGCATACCTCGGGGATATCTTAGCCGAGGGACTAGGAAGCTGGGGTATTTATCTGCCACCTCCCCACCTGTCATTGTTTGAAAGCTGCTTTCAGGTGCATTAACTCACTGATTGTGATGTTACTAGGCTTGACTTGTAGAGGTGAATGCCAAGGAGATATGAACAATCCAAGAGGGAGGAATGTACTAGTATGTATAGTGTACAACAGCACATGGAGATCTCCCAGGAAGCCAGGAAATGCTGAGCAGCCGGGCCTCAGGAAGCTGCCCTGGGACCATCAGTTCAGTTTTGGGGAACATCTTACGGTCCTCCCCTCCAGCTGGCCTCCTCTGACACACCACCCCTTGGAATGTTGGTATCTGCATGTCTCTGGAAGACTACCCCAAGCCTGGCCTTACTTGATCTTTTAATACATAGAAGTACCTGCTACTGACTGGGACTTCTCTATATGTCTCTGAGTTCAGATTCCCAGGCATGAAAACCTAATTGGCTCAGCCCATTTTTTCCAAGACAGGATATAAATTTTAAGTGTTTGGCCCTCCGATGTATGGTTTCCTCCATTGCCCCATGTCTGCTAACAATTCAGTGAGCCATACCCAAGGTGAGAAGTCATATGGCTCAGTGCCTACTTGAAAGAGGGACAGATGGGATGAAAAGAAGATGGAGGACCCAAGGCATAGCATTACACACACCTGGGCAGGACTCTATGTTGATAAGTGAAAGTCTTGTCATGAGGAATTCCATGGTATTTTCATGAATATGCAGGTTAAATACCTAGAAAAAAATAAAACCCTCTGTGGCTGTCCTTAAAACCAGTGTATCATCTTCCCCCCCCCCTCATTCAGCAGCCTCTCTGGAGGAAAGATGCTATGGAAATTCTAGATAGAAATAAATTAGCAACAATTTTGGCTCTTGCACTAAGAACCTGTATATAATCAGTACAAAGGTAAAGGTGTGCCATCTCCCTTTTCTTAAAGAAACCCTGAAATATATTTGCCTTGTGATAGATACCCTTTGCCTTCCCAAGTCCAAGAAACAGGAGTTGAAGTATAAAAGCAGTATATTCTCCAAGCAAAGATGAAGCAATTGGGTGATGTGGTTTGAGAGCTCCTATGAGATGTTTAGAGCAAGAATCCTGGACAGTTAGGTGCAAATCACCCTCCCTGCTGTGAACACAGGGACAGTAGCACTCTTGTACTTCTCTCCTACCCACCTCCTGATTTCTGTTGTTGTACTATTGTTTTCATATTGTTCTTTACTTTCTTTGTTCCTAACATTGCCATTCTCTTCTATCACCATAATGCACTAATTTGGCATCTCTTTTATATTTAATAGAATTCATTGCTAGTCCTTTTACTGTAATATTTGCATTCTGAGTTTATTTTGACTCATCTCTTAGTTGGCTAGATGTTGTTGTCAGGATGTTTTCCTGTGAAGAGTTTGTGGTAGTATTTCAGGAGCACCTTTCTGTTTGTGGTGGTTGGCCATTGCCTTTATGTCTGAACAACATTTTGGCTGCATGGGAGTTTCCCTCAAGACTTCCAGGTGTTACTGTGTGGGTGATAGGTCTCTTCTGTCTGGATATCTGGAGAATGGTATCCTTTGAAAGTCAAAAGCTTAGGCCAAGACTTGGAGTTGGCATTCTGTATTAAATTTCGCCTAAGTAGGATACCCATACTCTTTAAATCTTCATTTCCAGGACAGTCTTGTGTATTAGGTCTTTGAACACTCTGCTTCTTAGGTTCTGTACTTCTAGGACAAGTTTTTTTCAGTCTTCCTTTTTTTGTACATTTGGTTTTCTCTCATTGTTTTTGGCTCTTTCTTCCGCATTCATCCAGATCAACTCAAACTTTGTCCTATGTTAGGGATTAGATATTTCCTCAGTGTCTATTCTGTTCTTGGGTGTTTCCTTCATTACTATTATACTCTCTTGTCCTCAGCTTTTGTTTCTTACTTCTGCAACCTTTTTCTTCGTCTCATTCTGTTGTGTCATTACTTCACCCTTGAACTCTTTTTAACTTCATGCACAAATTCAACAATTGGCATCTTTGCCGACTCCCCTTCCCTCTAGTCACCACACAGAAGCCAGAGGATCCTGTGGAAATGACAGGCAGATCATGCGACTTTCTCCGTGACTTCCCACCTCACTCACGGTAAAAGCCAAGGTTTTGCAATGACCCCTAGGGCCCTAACTCCGTGGCCTCTCCAACTCCACTCCTGCTGTCAGTGCCTCGGGCCTCGCTGGCCTCCTCACTGCCTGGAACACACCAGGTGAGCTCCCAGCTCAGAATCCTTGCTGTTATTATCCCTCTGCCTCGGATCTTCAGGCTGACGCAAATGCCCTCGAAGAGGCCTTCCTCCACCACTCACTTAAAACCACACTCCTGACCCAACACTCTCCACCTTCCAGCTTAGATATTTCTCCATAGGATTTACCGCTCTCTATCGTATTCTGTTGTAAATTGATGAAGCAGTAAAAACTAAATAACAATCGTCATTACCCTTCATCGCACTCCTCCTTGCCAGCACTTCCATTTCATACAGAGCAACTCTCATCCTCACCCCATTCTGGGTATATAATTGACAGGGCTCAGTGCAAAAGGAAAATACGAGGGTTGGGGCGGGGGGGAGGACACCTTATTCAATCAAAACATAGGAATAAAGTGCCATTAAAGGTGCTAAAATACAAAGTTGTTGTCCTAAATAAAGTAACATTTTTGTTTGTGTGTTTTTAAAGACTTTTTATTGAGTTTTACAGAGAGAGAGGATGGGGGAGGAAGAGAGAGAGATAAAAATATCGATGAGAGTTCAACATCGATTGGCTGGCTCTTGCACTCACTGGGGTTCGAGCCTGTCACTTGGCATGTGCCCTGACAGGGAATGCCCAAGTGGCAGGCTCGAATCCCAGCAACCTCTTGGTGCATGGGTCAACGCTCAACACTGAGCCACACTGGCCGGGCTAAAGTAACACTTTAAATTATTCATATGAATTTTACCTTGTATGCTTATACTGTGCAGGGCCCACTTTAAATAAAAATAAAATTCTTTCACTCCTATGTGGAATCACTGAACTTACACAATTAAGATTTCATAGATTCTAGGCCCATATGTATTTCTTCTTTCCGGAAGGGTAGGATTCCTGCCCACAACTAACGCCACTGTTTTTTATTTCTACCACATTCCACCAACACTCTACCTTTGGCTCAGTGAGGAAGGAAGGAGCGAGAGCAAGGGGAAATGGACTGCCCTCTCTTTTCCTTTCCTCTGTGTCATCATTTTCAGAGCAAGTGCTTGGCTAATACAGTTAGTAACGTGGGTAAGAAAAGATATCCTAACCTCCTCGGTTGTTTGTGTTTCCTGGAACACCATTGCCTGCCTTGTGCACTCGAGGCAGACATTCTGGTTTGAATGGGAATGAACTCTCATCACCCCTGTTTAGTCGATCGTAGATGTGAAACACTTGCCTTTGAGTCTCCCTGAATTCCCACACATCGTGGATCCGCTGGAATTCAGCGCTCACGGGCATGGCTAGCACTAAATGTGAATGGGGCAGCAGCAACACGTACTGCACGCATCTTGTCTGCTCGTGTGCACGCTCCATTGTCCCATTGGACTTCACTTACAAAACGCAAGTTCAAAGATAAAATTATTGCAGATTTCAGTATGTCAACAGCAAAGCATTAAACCAAATGGAGGCCCTTCTGAGCCCAAAGCCTATGCAGCTACACAGGTGGCATGTCCAGGAAGCCAGCCCTGTCCTCCACACACCCTCACATGTGGAGCATGTCATTGCCACTCACAGATGAGACTGAAACACACACACACGAAGAAAGTAATCTGCCCAAGGCCCCTCGGCCTGCGGCCCAGCTGGGGTTCCGACGCTGCTGTGTCAGACCAGGCTGCCTGTGTGGCCAGTGCGGCGTCATGGAACAACCGCTGGGTAGGAGGAAGGACACCAGGGTTTTGACCCATTTCTAAGTAATTGTGCAACCTTGGCAAGTCTGCCTTAGGACTCTGGTTTTCATCTCACATGTGCATGCAGTTCATGCCTATTTTTTCATACAAGTTAGAGTTTTTACAAACCAGAGTTGGTGGCATGATCCCTTTTCTCTTCGTACTAAAAAGTGGGGAAAGTCACTGAGGTGCGTGCTGGGTGACAGTGACACCTTCCTGTGGAAGCAAACGCAGGAATGGTTATGCAATGTGCATGCTTATTTGGCCTGTCCCTCAGGTGATGGCTGAAATGTCGGGGGAGAATGAGAGACATTGTTGCCTGGACACAGGCCAGGGCATCATTAGCGCCGTGAGGCTAAATGAGGGGAGCAAATGTCGGCTTTGTAAACCTTGCAAAATTGCTGTGACCCCCTCCACCCAATTTTTGTAATTGTCTCTCTATGTCAACCAGAGGAATGGTACTCGCTGAGAACGGTTAGTCACGATGGATAATTGACTTGCATCTTGAAGACTTGCTATGTGGGCCTGGGTACCATCTTCTCCTGTCCAGCCAACAACGAGTGCAGTCGGCCAAGTGATGCTATTCACCTGGCAGGTTCTAGTGTAAGATGTCCGAGAGCTAACAGAGGGTAAGGGATCAAGAGAGAAGATTGTTTTACACAGACAAGGCAACGTGCAACATTTCCAGTGTGCCAGGTCCTTTGGAAACGCCAAAGGAGTCAATGTATTGAGTGTATCTTGACTCAAAAAGTGTCTGTGTTGGGGGTGGGGGTGGGGGGAGGGAGGCTCTTTCATGACCTCTGTAAAAGGGAAGGCCCAATAAAGTCAAAGGAGGGTCTGTGGCTTTAAATTCTCGCAAACCGGATTCTTTCCTTAAGTGTAAAGTGTAATATTATTACCTCATCCATATAATTTAATGTTTTAAGGATTAAATGAGGTGATGAAGGTAAAGGGACTAGCATGGTGGCTGGCACACAGTAGGCACTCTGTAAAGGATGACAAAGTGGGAGTAAGGGGGCTTCACGAAATGACTCCCTGATTAGGTTTCTTTTCAGCTTGCTTTCTCTCCAAGGCGAATTGTTAGTTTGCATCTTAGCAAATGCTTTCAAGCAGTCGCTAAATTGGTTTATATATGAGACTGAATTTATTTTTAATTTAAGTCAGATTCTCAAATCAGTCTATTTGAGAGTAAAAATTAATACTTATCTAGTGTTTTGACTTGCTGTGGTAAGCTAGTGACATTCATTCCTTAGTATTGCTTAGTATGCTTAGTATTGCATTCCTACTTTGTGCCTGTCACTGTGTGCTAGAGACTCAAATGATTCTTTCCTTCAAAGAGCCCATAATCTCTTACAAAAATAATTGCTGTGGTAAGCTAGTGACATTCATTCCTTAGTATGCTTAGTATTGCATTCCTACTTTGTGCCTATCACTGTGTGCTAGAGACTCAAACGATCCTTTCCTTCAAAGAGCCCATAATCTCTTACAAAAATAAATGTGCACATTCTTCATTGCACTGTCTTCTTTCTTGATACCTTAGCCTTCATTAATTATTGGACCCTTTAAGATAGGCGAATAGCATCAGAATCTTGGCCTGTTGGGCTCATCCTTGGCTGGACAGTTAAGCACAGTAGTGACATGTAAGTACCAGAGAGATGGTATGTTGTTAGGGAAGGCACAGTATTTCTAGATGATAGAAAGTAATCATTTGCCATTCTAATAACTGTGTTTCTACCTGGAAAATATTTTTAAAGGATAAAGCTAATAGTAAACTGTTTTTGAAAATAACTCAGAGCTATTTCTGTACTTCTCAACTTCTCATGTACCTGAAATTAGGCTAAAATTTGTGAAACTCTTTACTATCAAAAGATCCATTGAATTCTGACTAACAGGTTCCAGTACACGTGTAGGAAAATGGCTGGTTTTATACTCACTCTATAGTTTCTATCCTTAGTGGATTATAAATAGGGAACATTAAATACACCTTAGAAAAGTTTTGTAATTTTCTCAAGCTGCAACCTATTACTCAGAAGTGGTTTCTGAGAAAGATCATGGGGAAGTTTTGGATACAAACGTAAAATCTACTTTAAAAACTCGTGGAAAAGAACTTTGCTGGACACTGGTTCTGTGAGATTCATATGGAAAAAATTCTAAGAATTCTCGGTTGAGGACAAGAGAGTTAGTAGGATCAAGAGGGCTCAGACATTTAAGAATTTTTCTCAGACTGTAGGAAACTTTGGAACCATCACTTCCAATAAATTGTCATGGAGATTGCAGTGAGTGTCAGGATGTTTGTAAATCTCATGTCCTTTCCCCTCCCTTTATGCAGGCCGGTGTGCCAGGCCAGTGGTCCTTAGTCACTTAGGGAGCTGGCTGCAGCTCAGGTTTCATCTCCAGAGAATCTAGGCATCGACCTTGGCTGGGGGCCAGGTGGTGCATTGAAAGCACCCCTAGTATTCCTGTCCCCGGATGTCTGCAGACTGTGCTCTTGCGAGTCCGGAAAAGCACGGAACCATCCTTGCCTTCATGGAGCTCACAGCTGGGTGTGGACATGAAACCATTCCTCCAGAAGCATAAGCCAATTGGTGTGCTACTTTAAGTGGTGCGTGTGAGATGTGCATGGCTGTCATTTTATCCAGTTCACCAGGGAAATATTTAGATAAACTAATCAGCATGGACACTTTCTGGGCATCTGTTACATGGCCAGCAGTCTGTTCAAAACTGGACATGCTCACCCACACAACCCAGTTTGGAGGAAGGAGGCAACATGGTTGGAAACAGATCATGGTGGCCTTTGAAATGCGGCCAAATTCTTTTTTATCTTAACTTGGAAAGAAATTGATGGCTCAGGTTTAAGACTCCAACCACGTCACTTCTAAGGTTCACCCTCCAGAGCTCTCTGTGACCAACCACCCCAGCCTTAGTTTGCCTTCTCCTCGGAACAAGGAACCATTTGATACCTTCTCACTCTGTGACCTCCACTTGGAATGAGCTTCCCCCCTTTCTTACTTGGCAGCCCTGGCTTGTTCTCTCCTCCTGGGAGCCTCTCCTGGCTCCCTGCTGGGCTCAGCCTGCCCTGCACCCTGTGCACCCTTCTTCTGTCTTAGCACCTTCCTCATGTCCTTGAGAACATGCGCGCCTGTGCACCCTCTCCACTAGATGGTAAGCAACTCCCGAGCAGTGCTTTCTCCCTCCTTCTTTTGAAACTGCCAACCCAGTACCTGGCATCCAGTAGATGCTCCATAAATATCACAGGGAGGTTGCTAGACGTAAACATTAAATAGAAAGCAAATGAGGAACTCATTCTTGAGTTTGCTTTCAGCTGAATTCTGCCAGAAAGGACATGGAGGGCTCTTTTGCTAATGCGTCCGAAGGTGTGGAGGGATGCTACCTGGAAACCTGGGGTCCTTGGCCACAGCGGGGAACTGAACTTCCTGTCCCGCAGGTGCACGAGCAGCAGGCAATCCCCGGCTCCGTGGAAGAGAGAGAGCAATGAGGAAGTGGACTCGGGCAGGTCGCTGGTTTCCAGGCGGCAGCATTTCTCTCCATTGGCATGGCTCCTGGTGAAATGACACACTCTTGGAGTTCTGCCAAGAACGGCTGGCTGTGTGCTAACCAAGCTTTTCTCTCCAACAAAATGGTTTCTGTCCTCTGGTCCCTTGTGGACAAGCGTTGCTTCATTTTGTAAGTGAATGAAAAGGCGGCTTGGGCAATAA
Source organism: Myotis brandtii (assembly GCF_000412655.1). Classification (NCBI taxonomy): domain Eukaryota; kingdom Metazoa; phylum Chordata; class Mammalia; order Chiroptera; family Vespertilionidae; genus Myotis; species Myotis brandtii. The sequence goes on from NW_005366873.1 coordinate 1,279,501, forward strand.
AACACCAAATAAAATCCCGAGTGGGTGTCTGTGGTGTGTGGTCTTATCTCATCCGAGCGCAATGAGATTAAGTCCTTTGGAAATCATTTCTAGAAATACGAAGAAAATGCCCCGCCGTCTTATGAGCTGTACATTTCTCATTGTTTTCCTGATATTATTTTGTTGCACTTCTTGCAGTTTTAACTGTCAAGTAGAAAATATCTCTGCTTTGCTTCTGAAAGCTCTGAACTATTCGGCCCCAGGCCAGGAGACAGAAACAATTTGGTTTTACTCTCCCACATTCCAAAAATAACTTGTCATATCCTCTTTGGTTATCTGGAAAGTGCAGAGTGGGTGCTTTTATTCTAAAGTCGCAGTGTCGGATGGTTGGGGGGACGTTAGCCATATGACTGTTATTGAGCAACTAAATGCTGGTGACTCACTCACTTTGACTGAGGTACAGGAAAATTCTTTCCATGGAAAACCCGGGAAGGGGGGGGGGGCTCTGAACCTCTCTGTAGTATTTTCCTTTCAAAAAGGCTTCTCTGCAAATGAATGGGCACCAGCTGTTACTCTGCCTGCTCAGGCTCCAAGCCTTTCTAAACCAGAGGGCCTGGCAGGTTAGCCACAGGGGCAGGCAGGTAGGTTCAGAACTGTCATAAGGAACCAATTTCATTAATAAACTTAAATCTTAGGGCTCAAAATGGCCCTGAGTAAAAGAGAAATTGAACTGATTGCATTGATAGTATCGGGAACACTTATGTGTGATTGGGTTGGGGCTAGAAACCCAATGGCATTTTACTGTCACATTCCATTAGGGACAGAGGGAGAAGCGGGAGGGAGGGAGGCCTGGAGCCCTGTTCCCTTGGCTTTGAGCTGAATGGCAGGAAGGCCTTGGAGAGAAGTGCCTCCATGAGGTGCTAATCTATTTATGCAGCAAAAATATAATCAAATAAAGTCACCAGCGAGGCCCACAGCACCAAACTAATTCGAGCTCTCGGAGGTTCACTTTGCTTGTCAGCATCCCCTTAGGGCTCTGGGAGTGATCAGGGTGGAGAAGTAGACACGTGCTGTTTCAGCCATGGAAACTGGGGGATGTAGAGGGCTCGTCTCCTCTGTGCTCTTAACCCTGCCCACCCCTCTGGACTGGAGGTCCTGCTGCTCTCATGCTTGGCTCGTATTTATGAATGGAGGGTGGAGACGCTGCTTCAAGGCTCTTCGGTGCTTACCCTCCAGCTGGCTGCTGACTTAGGAAAAAACCATGACCCTACAGGGCTGCCGCGGAGGCAGGGAGTAGTGTGGGTGAAGTATGTGTCACAGAAAAGGCGACCAGGGGTTGGAGTGGACTTAGCCCTATGACTGAGACACCCAAGCTATTAATAGCACAGCCCTGAGTCACAGAGGTAGGCATGTCACAGCTGCTTGAGATCTGCTACTGTGAACCATCAGAAAGCCCCACTAAAGGCCTGGCCCAGCCCCACCGGTGCAATTCAGCTATAAACACAACCCCCGAGTCAAAGATGAAGGGGTAGATCGACTTCATCTTTTCTATTACCCTGGCGCTCCTAGACCCAACAGTTACAATATTTGCAGTAAATACAGGCTCATGCTGGCTGTGCGTTCTGGTTGGGAAAGATGTGCTGGCCATCTGCTGCTCTTCGGGGGTGGGGCTGCGCCTGTCTTTTCGTCTCTTGCTCATCACATTGTCCCCACATGCTGGATGTATAGGAGTGCGGTGGGGACTAAACAAACCATCTGGGTTGGGGAGATGGGGTGGAATGGGGTGGGCCTCGGTGAACCCCCACGCCCTCTGCTCCCAGGAGAGTGACCTGTGACCCTGTGGGTCAGAAACCCCGAAAACCTTGTTAGAAGCCAAGGCTGCTGGGGTCAGGCTCAGGCTGGTGAGGGGTGCGGTGTGACTGCCCCTCACTTTGTAGCTACGGTTGCTCCCTCACATCTACACATCCAAGGAGTTGGTCCAGAAAAGTCCAATGAAGCAGGGAGAAGGTGGGAGTCAGAATCCTACCTAACTGGGTAAGTCAGGATTTTAATTTGATCCAGAATTTGATCCTGGAGGCGGAATTGAACCCTGAAAAGATCCTCTTCCCAGGCTCTCTGTCATTGTCCTAGTCCCCACCCTCAACCCCGCCCCCATTCAGGTAAGCCTGAATGGGGAGGGGGGGGAGGGACCCGCAGGGCAAATGGAGTGTCTTTATTTTTCATTTTAATTGAGCCTCCAGGACCTTAGAAGGTGGAGAGAATGAACTTGAAGGGAGCCACTAGCATCCCGTTGGACTCAGGCTAATTTTATTTATTCAGTGTGTCTGACAGAAGCTGTCAAAAGCATGAAAGCAGCAGGTCTAGGAAACGGATAAGCTAACAATTGACTAGTTTTACCGATCGGCACCGTCCCCGGCTGGCCCCCCTCTTCTGGCAATCATTTATCAGACAGCCCTCGGGAGGGGCCAGGCCCGCTTTCAGCGCGAGGAATGCAAGGTGGTGTCCATGGCCAGAGATTAGGGCGCTGGAATTTTGCATTTGTTTCGGCGGCGGCAGCTGTAGCGAGTGGTTTCGGCCGAAGGGCAGAGTCCCCGCGCA
>NW_005366873.1:1282087-1321789 GCF_000412655.1 Myotis brandtii
GGCTCTGCCCCGGAGCTGGGGGGGGGATTTTAGAAAGAAGTCCCAGGCTGGGCGAGTGGATGCCCGGCTATCGTCCTCGCAGCCTCTGCAGCTGCGGACCGACCTGCCTGCCTCCCCCGGGCGCGCTCCACCGCCGGGCTTCATTCCTCTTTCTCCAGGGCTGCGCGCCTCGCCTCGCCGGGGGACCGGGTTGCCATGGTGAAGGAGAAAGGTAATGATCAATCGCCATCGCGGTGCGCGGTTGCAGAAGTTGGTGCCGCAGGGCTCGGCCACCTAATGGACGATGATCAATGGGAAGCCGGGCAGACATGTTCTTGGTGCGAGGGCGTGTGTGTGTCTTGGGAAGCCTGGCTTTCCCTGGACCGAGACGCCCTTGAGAACCTTTCCTGTAGCCACGGCGGCCGAAGCACTTCCCATTTCTGGGGCGGGGGTTGCACAGCTGAGGTCCTGGGTACGTGCCTGTTTGGATTGTGATTGCATTTTGAGTCTTGGGTTGTGTTGGAGACTTGCGAACCTGCCCCCATCCTAGCCTTATCCCCACCCAAATCAGTGACTTAATTAAGATGTGCAATGAAAGGTCCCTGCTCCCAGGTTCGTGGTGTTTGGGACACACGGGAGCCTGGTGGGCCCCGCCTGAAAGGAGCCGCGGGCTGTTCTGTAGGTTTTCGGTGTGTTGTTTGATAACCTGGCATTTCAGCTGTGTTCCTAATCACTCCTCCAGACATCTTAAAGGATGTGGTTGGTACCAGCCATAGGTGGCAAAGAGCCGGATCACCTCCCAAGGAGCCTGTAAAAAGGGAGGGGGCGGGGTGCCCTCACAGGTGCACGGTACTTACGCACTGGGCGTGGTCCTGACATGGAAGGGGAGTCTTTCAGAGTGAATTACAGTTTAAATTATTCGTTTATCCAGGAAAGGGCAAAGAACACAGCCGTGCTTGATTTTAATGATTCACGTACGATATAAATACAGCTTCTGTTGAGAAAGTGAAATGTGTTCCAGGAGAATAGAGAGTGAAAAGTGAAACCTCCTCACCCCTACCCTGTCAGCCTCCATTCCGTCTCCTCCTAGAGGAAAGATGGTTAATATGTGTATCTTTCTAGACGGGAGATAGATAGATAGATAGATAGATAGATGATAGAAGTATAAAAAATGGGATTCTTTTGTGATCATTGCTCTGAGACTTAAGTTTTTCCTCTTCATAATGTCTTAGGGACCTTCCCCATGTGATTTTATAATATGAGGATCCATCCCTTAATTTTGCTCTTACTAAGCTTGGTTGTCTTCCGCCACATTTTGTTAGTGTGGGACATAACTGTCTCCATCCACACGGACGCCTGCTCCTTTAGGGCTGTCTTGAACCATTTCAAAGACTTATCTCTATCCACGTTCTCTTAAAGCCCCTACATGGACTGACTTTGAAGTGAACAGGCTGAACTCAGATCGATCCTTGCTGCTGGAACTCAGGTCGGGTTCATTATACGGGTGGGCGAAGAACAGGATCCTGACAGCTAACAGAGCTGACACCTTAGGACAAAGGGAACATGGTTCTGCTCCATCCCGCCTGCTCCCGCGTATCTTTCCCAATCACTGGCTTTAGCTTCGGTCGTCCACTGAGTACCTGGCACTTGAGTGAAATGATTTGGTGCATATAAAAGTGCTTCTAATTATCTTTCCTGTCTTTTTGAGATGCTTCCAGGAGCCCTCAGAGCGACACATACAGATGTTGACATTTAGTGAAGGTCAGGGCTACCCCTCCCCCCTCGTTTTTACCTCCCACCCACCTAGAGCGAGCTGGTCCTGACCTCTTTATTGCTAATGGACTTGAGTTTCTTTTTCCAATGGGAGTCACTTATGAGTGACGGGAAAGAGGATTGCAAAAGCCACTTTTCATTGCGTCCCCGTGGGGCCGTGGAGCCCAGACTCTCTGGATGGGATGCGTGTGGTGGATCTGTAGTCCCCAAATAGCAACTCTTTTTCGAAGCCATCGCAGACCTCTCAGCTCTCAGATTGCCTGGGCTCGCTTTTGCTCTACAACTCAGGAGCCTCTTTCTAACTGGAACACTGAGCGGGCCACCGAGAGGTCACATACTAATATTTTCTCAGCCACTGATTAAAGGCTGGGCCTTTTTTATTTCGAGGTCTGTGCCAGGCCACGCTGCTGCCTCCCAGCCCTCTGATCGCACCGACCTCAGCCAACAGCAGAGGAGGGCAGGGGTTTGGGGGCAGGTCTGTAAGAGCTGCCATGGAAAGAAAGGAGTTTCATCATAGCTTTTATTTTTTATTGATTTCAGAGGTGAAGAAAGAGAGAGAGAGAAAGAAAGAAAGAAACATCAATGATGAGAGAGAATCATTGATCGGCTGCCTCCTGCACACCCCACACTGGTGATCGAGCCCACAACCTGGGCATGTGCCCTGACTGGGAATCGAACCATGACCTCCTGGTTCTTAGGTCGACTCTCAAACTGAGCCACACCAGCCAGGCTCATCATAGCTTTTAAAGTGAGAGGGCACAGGGGAGCAGGTAGCACAGGCATCCATCCTAGAGGTGAGAAAACGGGGGTTCAGAAGGTACACAAATTGCTCAGGACACTCAGGGGTAATGGGAACAAGTGATGTTCCAGTGAAGGTGCACGTGCATCAGAGGCTGCGCGTACCAGGTGTGGGGATGTCCACCGGCTCCACCACTAGGCAGTGCGCCTCATAGAGGCAACACCGTGTGCCCATCTTTAACATCCAGTGTGTAACTTAGTGTCTGCCCCATCGCAGATCCTCAAACAGCTGGAGCAGGTTGGCCGTTCTCTGAGCTGGACTAGAACCCGTGTCTTCTCGATTCTAAGATCTTTCCAGTCCTCTCCATTTCTTCTTGCTCCAGGAAAGCCTGGCTCCTTCCTCCTGGAGCTGACCCGGTCACCCTTGAGCAAGCTCAGATGATGGCAGCATCCATCCTGGGAGCATGGAAGGCCTTCTGAAGGTCTGACCTGGGTCCCTGGAGTGCTCACCAGTTAGAGGTGGTCTCACTCACTCTGCTTCGTGCCATTGCTTTCTCTCCTGGATAAAGTTTCCATGTATCTGTCAGTTTGGGGGTTGGCATTGGTGGATCCCACCTCGGCCAGTGTGGAATGACATTTGCTGGCATACTTTGACCCTCGTCATCTTCTGTGCTCCTAACCAGGCGCCCATTCACTTCCAGTTGCAGACACCTATTGATCCGGGAATCTTGATGAAATGGTTGTTTCTCTGATGTGTTCAAGGGCATCCTGTCTTTGCTGGATCCTGTAACAAAGAAGCAGGAGAGATTTTTGTGGGTTTATCAGTCAATATCTGTCTCCCTGAATACACTCTCATCAACCTAAACTCCAGAGGCCCTCTGTTCTCACTAAAAAGCTGTCATTGTCTAGCTTGCCTGTGTTCCAGTGCAAGTTTGAGAAATATACACAAAGGGATTCATTATCTCTTTGTTAGAGAAAACAAGAATAAACAAATACTAGAGATCAAGTTATGTAAACACTCGTCTAATTTAAATGATAAGGATGCTTATGGCTTTTAAGCCACGTGAGAGAATAAGAATTGAGCAGCCAGGGAGACAGGTCATCATTGTTTGTTTGTTTTGTTTCCTGAAAGCTTCCTGCAACTATTGGATGGTCCAACTTGCTTTTAGGGTAGAGTGGGACCCAGTGAAACTCATTCCAGTCCACCTTCAAAGAAGACATGTTCACTGTCCACCTGATACTCAGGTGCGTGGGATACACACACACACACACACACACACACACACACACACATATACACACACACACACATACATACACACACACACACACACATACACACACACACACACACACACACACAGCAATCTTGTTTCTTGGCAGCTTCTGAGAACAGCGGTGTACTGTGTCTCAAATGTGTCCCACAGACTGGCACCAAAGTAATCCTCTTAGAACATTGATGTCATCATATTTCCAGCTCAAAAACCTAACTGAGTGACAAGGGTAAAGTTCAAGGCTTCCTGCTAATTGTTGAGGCGTCTTCCCAACTTCTTCAATGACCTCCTCCCCTTGCCTATCTACCCCAATGTCATTTTATTTTTAATGTTATTTTTAAACCTGCTGGCTCTTGACTACATGCTGTGTGGAAGCCTCAGTGCTGAGAGCTTTACATACATTGTCTTTGATGTTTAGCCCATGAAGGTGGGCTGTATTCCTCTCGTTTCAGAGATGAGGAAGAGGAGGCTCAAAGGAGGTGAGAAACCCTCCAGAGGTCACTTAGCTCGAAAGTAGAAGAGCTGACGTCCCAACCAGGCCTGTCTGCCTCCCAGACCTGTGCTCATTGTACTTATTGCCCCCGCCCCCATTTTTCCTGTTTGAATAATCATGGTGAATATTTTCCCTCTCTAACCTCAGTCACCCTGCCCCTCCTGCTCTCCTGAGAAATATATATTCTTCTTTTGTGTTTGACAAAGACCTAACTCTCTGCTTCCCTATAATGCTTGTCCAGGGCCCATCCCTTCTGCACATTCTTCTAGAATTACTCTGTGCACCTAAGTAAACACCAGGGAAATTAAACAACACCTCAGTCACCTGTGTGGCTTAAGAAAGTGCTCTGTCTCTCCTCACGTGTCTGTCGACTTCATATGTGGTCTTGTAAAGCCACCTTTAGAGGAATGGAGTGCTGCTGCTTCTAATGGTATTCCCCTTCCCCAATTCCATTCCTCCCAAAACACCCCCCACACACAGACACGACCCACTGAGGTGCCTGCACACCGCCCAAGGCCAGCGAAACCCATTTCTCTTCCATCCTCAGAGAAGTCTGAGAACAATAGGTCTGTCTGTGTGGTGTAATCGCTCCTCATATGCCTCAGTCACATTCCAGGCCCCCTCTTTAGTGTATAGTAGCCACTCCTGGGTTCAGTTTTCCAACACTGCTTCCCAGGTTGAGCTTAATGCCCCACCCCTACTTGCTCCTGGAATCTTCTAGGTTCTTTATCTTTAATTGAAAAGCCCTGAGCTTTTCAAGGGGACACTGATGATGAGGACATTTCTAAGTAAGGTCTCAAGAGAAGCTATTGACTAAAGGAGACAATGATGCTGCAAGCTTCAGGATAAATTGTCTGGATCGGTGGTGACTTCCGCCCACTACTCTGGGTGAGCTTTACATCTTTGGAGGGAGGGGAGCTCCAGTTTTTATCATTATATTCTACTGGAGAAAAAAATCCAGGCGTAGATCACTCTTACTGTTTTATAAATGAACGTGCTGCTCTCACCAGAAGTAGGGTTCCGCCCAGCTTATATTCTCTACAGAAGGGCTGCCTGGGTGATGAGATTTCCAAGGGGAAGGGAAAGAACTTCACATTAAAAAAAAAAAGTCATAACAAATGCCCTCTGCCACTTAGGAATTGATGTCTACAAAACGTTTATCCAGAAAGAAAGAAAGACTTCATTTCCACAGTCAGAGGTGAGGTTGACTGTCAGTAAATCTGAGAGGAGGAGCACATTGACTTAACATTTCCCCAGAACTCTTGCGAGCAATTTTTGTTGAGGAGTGAACTCAAGAGCATGGAGACAGCGGAAATCTGAGCTGGGGGTTGGCCAGTCCTGTTCATTGTCAGCTACTCCCGGACTTTGGGAGGCGGCCCTCCCTGCCTCTTACCTCTCCAATGACCTGGTCCGGTGACCAGGAAGGATGAGACAGTCTGTGCTGCATCACAGAGACCCTCTTTTAAAGAACAACAAATCAACTTTTCCAAATTGTTGCAGAGAAAATATCCTACAGGAGACTCACCCTACCAAGTGGGAGGTCTTGGCATCTGATTCACTTTGAGGAGGGGGCCGCTCTATGTCATCTTTTTCACAGCCCTGGAGGGCGTGAAGGAGGGTCCTGATATTGTTCGGCTCTTGTCTGCCAAAGTCAAAATGCTGAGTGTGTTCCTGAGGCAGCGTTAGAGAGCCAGAAGGGTCAATGATGGGTGAGTGGTGCAGGATTTCTTCCCTTTGTGGTTGAGCCTGATCTGGGCACACCACAGTAGAAACCAGCCCAGCTTCCTATTTCATGGTGTGTTGGTCTGATGGTGACTCATACCGAGGGGCATGTTTATCCCACACTGGCAGGAGCTGTGTATTCAAGGGCAAGTTTGATGACCAGAGGGAGGATGAATATTTGTATGCATGACCTCTTTTCTCTGAAACATTGTATTTGTGTTCACACTGACATGATGAATGCTATTATGGTCCAATGTGCCCCGGAGGACACCAGGGGTGAGTTGCTGTGTCCCATTGCAATCAAACAGGCTGGCTTGTTTGACTACTTAGACTTAACCATGAGGATGTTGGCTTTCTTCATACTTCCAGGGAAGTTGTTATCCAGGGAAGTGGTTCTCAAACGTTAGCAGGCAGCAGAACCACGTGGAGGGCTTGTGAAAACGTGGATTTCTGAGCCCTGCTCCCAGTTTCTGATTCAGTAGGTCTGTGGAGGGGTCTGGGGTTCTGCATTTCAAGCCATCCCAGGTGATGCAGATGCTTCTGGTCCAGGGACCACACTTGGACATTGTCTACATAATCCATGGCTTCTCTGGGTAAAACAGTCAGCCCTCCAGGCAGATAAGGGAGGACATTTATATAAGCAGCCTCTCCATTCCCTTTGCTCACTTTTTCTTGCGTACAATGCACAGAGGGAAAGAGAAGGCAAAGGGCATCCTTCTCACTCCGAGTCTCCTGCAGTCTAGAACGAGGCTATGGTTCATAATAAAACAGATCTGTGGGATCCGAGCAGCTGAGACACCATTGTATGTGGTGTGCAGAGGGTGGGCAGAGTGGGTGTGGGAGGAAGTTATAAGGCACCATTACCTGGGAATGAGTTAGGGCTCAACTTGGCTGGGACACGGCACAGGGGTGCACCGTTCCTAATTCTTGAAGAGTTGGGTGAGCATTTTTACTGGGGTTCAGAGTCCACTGGACACCTTTGATCAAAGATAGTAGATATCTTGGCTCACACAACTGTGTCTTTAGTCTTTGAAGAGGAGCTAAAATATATTATTAAAGTTTGGAGTGTTTTCCTATTACCATTATATCCAGTCTATATTCCAGCTGTCTATATTCTTTCTGTTCTTGTTCATTGTTTGAAATTATAGAGGGAGAAGTTTTTTAAAAAAATAGAAAAACAGAGAATGGTAGAAAAATATAGCAAGGTTATTCCACCCCAGAGAGTCTGCTGAGAAATGGGAGAGAGGCCTGTGTATCTTCAGAAAAATGGCAGGGGCTCTGGCTTCCCAGGTCCATAGAGAGTCCTGTAAATGACAGTGGGCCAGATGAGTGTCTATGGGACTGCTATCTATGTGCCCACATTTATTATGTGGGACCCCAGTCTGGACAGCCATTGAGGAATAGCATCTGTAGGCCAACAGTGGGAACAGTTGGACTAGAGTCCGGTTATGCCATTCCTGCTCACCTGGAAAACATGACTAGCATGTGTAAAGGTCCCAGCCTGAAACAGCAAACCCTTGCAACGGTCTCCTTGCTCACACCGCAGATCACATCACAGTAGACTAAGGTCTACTCTCTGCAAGATATTCTCAGGATAACCTGATACACTGAAAACTTTCTCCCTCCATTAGGTTAATGAATCAGCCAGTGTCGGAAGGAAGGAATGCTGATTGAGAATCAAATAGAAGCAATAAAGGGGGTATAAACAATATTCAGTGAGGATTCAAATGAAGAGTTAGTGTTTCAAGGAATAAAAAGGGAGGGACTTTATAGAACAGGGAGCATTCAGATCAGCTTTGAGAGGCTCTATGAGTTTCTTGTGGTTAATGATGGTGTTTGATTCAACCTATGTCCATAACACACTGTCTGCTCTACAGTATATGCTCAACGAATGTGAAATGAACTAATAAGTGAATTTTTGCTGTGTGTGGGTGAGGGAGATGGTTATCTTTATATAATGTTTATTCCGAACCTAATAAGAGATCAGCAATGTAGATATATCAACAAATAAAATATGCTTCTGGACCTGAAAGCACTCACATTCTAGTGAGGGAGACAGATACCTCAGTAATTCTGGTGCAGAGGACTATTAAAGTAAGTGCAGGGAGTGATGAATTCTGCTTCAAGCTCATGGCAGGCTGGGTTTTGAAGGACGAATAGGTGTGCAACAAGTAAAGAGAAAATTCTAGGAAGGTGGTCAAATAGGCAAAGCAGAAGCAATGAAGCACAACTTCTGCCTGGGGAAGTGTAGCCAGCTGGGTTTGGCAGGAGCTACCGTTGGTCACTTAGCACAGCAATGGTCATAAGGAAGGGTAGCCAGAGGGTCAGGATGAGTTGAGGATGGTTAGAACTGGAGGTTGTATATACAGATGCTTCCAAGGACTTGGCAGGTGACCTGAAATTGGGGCACACTGGACAGCATGGCCTTCTCTAAAGGGAGAGCCACTGTGTCATTCCATCTCGGACCCACAGAGGGACATAGCCACCTGGCCAGATCTTCCTTTTTTTTTAAAAAAAAAGATATTTTTACTGATTTCAGAGAGGAAGGGTGAGTGAGAGAAATAGAAACATCAATGATGAGAGAGAATCATTGATCGATTGCCTTCTGCATGACTCCTACTGGGGATCCAGCCTGCAACCCGGGCATGTGCCCTCACCTGAAATCAATTGTGACCTCCTGGTTCATAGGTCGATACTCAACCACTGAGCCACTCCGGCCCAGCCAGACCTTCCCATTTTTAAGAGCTACTAGAAATAGGGATTATTATGTCAATCTCCAGATGTTTAAATGTTGGCAAATGATTCAACTTTCTCTTCAAAAAAATCTTGGTGCAGGCCAAACAAAACATGTCTGTGGGCAGGATTCAACCAAAAGGCTTCCAGATTGTGGTCTGGAGCTTAACATAGCACTCACCAAACCTAGCCACAGTGAGCAATGCGTTTTCACACAAGGGAATTCATGACTGGTGCACACATGCGTATAAATGGCTAACGTAAATGTCACAGGAAACAGCACTTACCTTTACTCTCTGCTATTTTCTGTTCCCTTCTATTTTTAAAATATGCTGGTCATGATTCATTGATCCGAGTTCATGTTTCAGTGGGTCAAGACCCGAAGTTTGAAAACCATTGGTTTAGAACATCTACACTAACGTCTTATTGGGTGGAAACAGAATAAGGTACTTTGCTGGGTAACCATGTTTCCACCCTGGACACTCTTATAATAGTGCTTAATAGGTACGTTTGGTTGGGTTTCTTCACTTGCAACTGGAAAAGTTTAACAAAATAATTTCAAAATCTTTTATTGATGACTTTATCGTAAGAGTTGGCCAGAATTTGGTGTCGTCTCTTTGTGTGCTGGATACAATTAGGACCTGACCTCACTGCTAAATTCAGAGTAAAATGCTCTTGGTTGACGTTCCGCAGAAAGTCCTGAGGGAACCCCCAGTCAGGCCTCCTGAGTTCCAAGTGTGATATTTCCGGAACTGCTTTTTCATTTAGAAGAACTTTTCCCTGTGACTCTGCGTCTCCTCTTCTGGACACCATGCTCACCTGGTCCCCTTGCTTCTGCACCAGGGAGAGAGGGACACGTTCAGGGCTTGGACAGTCTGTCATGTACCACCTCTCCCATCATTAGTGCAGTAGCTCTTCACCTCCATCTGTTAAGCATCGTGAGCTTATAGCATCCATTTTTGACATATCAGAGCATTTCCAGAAATATCATGTAGGGGCTTTGGAGAGAGACCACCCCTCCCTGGGAATGTCAGAGGTGAGTCGTCATAGCGAGCCTCCGGTGCAAGAGGAGAGCCATGGCCATTCTTTGGGTTCAGGGCCCGTCTGCTGTCGCATCCCTGCAACATGCAGCAGGACTCAGAACGAGCCTGGACTTTTTAAACAAGAGCCCCAGAGTGGCTTCTCCCCATTGGAAGGTGCCACCATGATGGAAAGATCCCTAGGGAAGGGCCATGCCAACCATGAAAACCACGGGACCACAGGGAGGCCGCACTAATGTGGTGGTTTGGCATAATAAGGGGGCCAGGAAGCCAGTTACTAAACATGAATCAAGCAGGCCAGACAGAGAACAGCAGCTCGCTAGGACAGAGAGTAGGCGATGCACTGCTATTGGGGTGGGAGACCAGTATGGTTCAAGATGACCAGGGGCGGTGTTTGCAGACAAGCTGGGAAGTCCCCTTTTTACAGGGCCTGTGGGTTGTCTCCCTCCAGGGCACCTCATGTAGGGGAGCAGCACTCCGTGATGAGTTGTGCAGCCCATAGCCTGCGCCTTCTTACCCAGAGGCGCTGAGCTTCCAGCTAGCTGGGGTTGGAATCAGCTGAATCACGCCTCTGCAGCTTCCCAGAGGACATAGAGCCAAGCTCTTAACCTGTGTGAGATTCAGTCCTTTTCTCCAGTGAAAACAGTACTGAGGACACCCACTTTTCTCTCCAGGAGGGGTGGGGGAGGTTTGACACGTTATCTCATGAGTTTGAGCATTGGAAAGAATTATTGGTAGGTCTACAAGAAAATCACAGATTGCTCCTCAGAAACTCGGCAAGTGGGAGAAAAGAAAATGATTAAATCTAGGGGAAGAATAGAAAAGTTGTACAAAAAAGGGCCTGTATCCTCAGGATGAACTGGAACAATAATTACATTCTCAGCGTCAACAGACCACAGTTAATGGAACAGTGCATGTTAGTAGGAGTGTTAATAGGTAATGGCTGAATTGAATGCACAGTGTCAGGAAACACAGTGAGAAGACCGAAAAAAATACCAAAAGTTGAACACAACTGCCTAGGGGGGCAGTTATGTCCTTAAAAGACCATTCTGGATCCTGTGTGGCCAAGGGATTGAACAAATGAGTCCAAAGCCCACGCTGTTTGAAGATGCAGACTCCTGCCTTCTTCCTAACTGTCCCCTAAACCCCGCCTAACATCCCGCTTGGTGAGGGATCAGTGACTTAGGGGCAGGTTCTGTTCCTCTGTTTCTGGTGAATCTCTGGTGTTGACGTAGCTCTAGGCAAGTTGTGTTTGTGAAAAATTCCACGTGAGACATGAACTGGGTCTGATGGTATCATTCAAAAAAAAATTTTTTTTTGCCTTTTAATGGGCTCTTTCCCAAGAGAGCAGTAGAGATGAAATGATAATGAGGACACTTGTCAGGGTGGAGAAATGCTGGCAAAAAACAAATATATACCTCCGTGGGGAGGATCACGTGTTAGTAGGAATTAGGAGGAGAAGGCTATGGTGGCACCGTGCCTACGCTAAATCCTGTCTCAGGACCCTAATAGGCGGTGATCCTCTCTCTTAATGACTTGCATTCCCCTAAATGGCTCCACTGGGACCACAGTCCCTCCCACTCTCAAATCAGGACAGAAGTGACTCCTGAGCAGTCCTTAAAGATGTGGCGTCCTGCCAGCAGGGTTCAGACCGAAGCCACTGCCCAATTGTTTGACGTGATCCATTCCTACATGGAAGTGCTGTGCAGGGACAATTTGAGATCCCTGGGTGACCTTACAAAGCACTATCAAATTTCAGAAGGGATTTTTGTTATCCTGCAGAAATTCCCGCTCACCCAGGTTGGTGACAGTCTGCTGACATTCAGCTGACACGGGCATCTGTGTGCCAGGCTGGTGCCAGGGGGACTCCCGTGAGGAGATGACCTCACGTTGTCTCCACCCTGTGCAGGAGGACCTGCATTCTTAGCCTCTTTACCGTCTCCGGGAGGTGGAGGCACCGGGCAGGGAAGTCTAGACCAGGAATCTATCTGGTCTCCTACCTCCTAGTCCAAGATCCTTTGTAACGACTGTCCTGGAGGAGAGGTGGGACTCGATGCACGTGACTGTACTCCAAAGTCCAGTTAGTAAGCGGGGTCAGAGAAAGGCTAGGAGGGGTCAAGAAGGGTGTTCTCCCTGCCTTTCCTTAGACTGAGTCATGCCAGTCTCGAGGTGTGGCCAGGGAGTCAGTCTTTCAGGAGGAGGAGGAGTAGAAGGCACGGCACTGGTTTTAAATCCCTTTCTAAGATTCACTTGCTTATAGAAGAGGCAGGTGTAACACCTCAGGGCCAATGCGTCATGTGTTTTACCAGGCAGAAATTTCGGTCCCAATTATTATAATCCTAGCACCTCTTTGCCTGGGCAGAATGAGATGAACTGGAGTTGAGCCTGGGCTATTTCTATACCAGGAGCCCAGCTGACCGATTGCCGACAGCGTCTCTTACGTGTAGAGGAATGGCAGGGACCTAGTACGTTGTCTCAGAAAAGGCAAACCGAGCCTCAGGACATCTTACAAGCGGACAGACGCCAGTGGCAGGGACGCTGTGAGCGAGGCCGCCTGCTGCCCGCCTGCTGGGAGTGTTTGCACCAAGGCAACCCCGTGCTTTGTGCCAAGGACTAATTCTGATGAGCAAACGAACATGTATGGGAAAATGAGGTCGTGGGAGCCAATTACAGAGAAGAAGCGTGTTGGACAACTAATGACAGGGAAACAGTGTGTAGCTTCAAGGAACTACCACTTGCCACAGCAGGAAATGGGCTTTGTAGGTAAACTGCAAATTAAGCACTCTGCATTTATTTAAGCTTTGAGGTTTTTTTTTTGTTGTTGTTTCCTAGGCCCCAAACTAGTGCCATTATAGCACAAAGAAAGGTAGTAGGAGGCAGAGAGAAGCAGGAGGAGTGGGGAGAACACATCTCTGGGATGT
This sequence comes from Myotis brandtii, assembly GCF_000412655.1. Lineage (NCBI taxonomy): Eukaryota > Metazoa > Chordata > Mammalia > Chiroptera > Vespertilionidae > Myotis > Myotis brandtii. The sequence continues at coordinate 1,294,761 of NW_005366873.1, forward strand.
GTTTACACCTAAATGGTGTAATAGAAAATATTCTAGATAACGTAGCAGTCTCCCTGAAACGTAGGCTCCCAGGAGAATAAGACTCAGTCTTCAGTTCGGCTGCCATGGTTCAGTGGTTGAGTGTCAATCTCTGACCCAGGAGGTCACGGTTCGATTCCAGTCAGAGCACATGCCTGGGTGGCAGGCTGGATCCCGAGTAGGAGCCGAGCAGGAGGCAGCCAGTCAATGATTCTCTCTCATCATTGATGTATCTCTCTCTCTCCCGTTCCCTTCCTCTCTGAAATCAATAGAAGGCACAATTTGTTGAACACTTATTATGTTCCATGCACTGTGCTAACTCATTTATACCCACAATCACAGATAATCCTCACAGATGCCTTAGGGGGTGCAGTCTTATTCCTGTATGCAGAGGAGGACACCAAGCCTGAGTCCAGTACCTTGTTCAGGATCCCACAGTGAAATAGTCTGACTCCAGAGCCCGTGCTCTGAGGCACCGCGCAGGGGGTTTCCTCAGGAAAGTCTCATCCCGCACAGAAGGAAACCAAGTGCAATGTACTGACTGCATTCTCATCCCCCAGCGCGGAAGCGGGGACACTCAGCTGCCTCACAGTCCCAAAGGCAGCACCTGCCAGTAAATAAGCAGATGGGAAATAACACTTCACGTCTTAAAGGAATTCGTTCCAGGCGGCAGCAATTTACGGGAAGGGCGAGACGGCAAGGAAACCGGACCTGCCATGAAGAGGGCCCTTCCTGGCCTGCGGGACGATTTCTGGTTAGGATTGGTCTGGGTTTGCAATCACAAAATGATATTCCGCTGGTGAGGTTGGTTTCTGCTTAATGACAGTCTTTTAAAAAAAGTGACAAGAGGACTTCTCTCCTTGTTTTGATGATGATCTTGACAATTTTGAAGAATACCGATCCAGTTTTTGTCAAATGTTCCCCACTTGGGGAATTTTGTCATGATTAGACTAGGACTATGGATTATTTTGGGAGAAAGATCACAGAGGCAAAGAGCCAGTTTTCATGACATCATGTCAAAGGCACATACTGTCAACATGACTGTTGCTGTTGGAATTGACCTTGATCACCTGGCGGAGGTAGTGTTTGTCAGCCTTGTCCAGTGTAAAGTTACCTTTCCCCCCCTTCCCATACCATCCTCTTTGGCGACTGTTGCTGCTGGAATTGACCTTGATCACCTGGCGGAGGTAGTGTTTTTCAGCCTTGTCCAGTGTAGTTACCTTTCCCCCCCTTCCCATACCATCCTCTTTGGAAAGAAGTCACCAAGCGCAGCCCACACTTCAGGGGTCGGGGGTGAGGGGTGTGGAGTGTGCTTTACACGTTGAATTGGAGAAGAAGGGGCCATGGGAGTAGGAAACTCAGCAATCTGAGAAAACGGGATTGAGGCTGGATTCATGCGGAGAGAGAAGGGATGACTAAGAGATGTGAGAGTAGACAAAATTGAGTGGGAGATGAAGAAGAGGGTGGAATCAAGGATGATGGCAAGTTTCCCAGCGTCATTGATTAGGAGATTGGGTGTGACAAGCACTACCTTCGTTGACTGCCAACTCTTTCTTTCTTGGCTGTGTCACCTGGGGTGAATCACTTCCTTCCTCTGAGTCTCAGTTTGTCCAGTTGTAAAATGGGATCGGCAGTCCCTGTTCTCCCTGCCTTGTAGAGCTCTTGCGGGAGTAAAATGAGATGATGCAGAAGTAAGGGCTTTGAAAGCCACCAAGCACCCCTCGCTCGGGTGTGGTTTCCAAGGCCGATTGGGGGAGTGGTGAGAGAAGGGCACTTGGGAGGGGGAATTTGATACCTGGGAGATTCTGAATATTTCAGATAACCTGGGGCAAGTTGTACCTCACACTGAACGCTGTCATAGGTTTGGGATACTCACCTGCTAAGAAGACTTTTATCTCAAATATGCATTCTCAGAGTTCTGCTTCTGATGGTCCAGCTCCCTGGTGGAGGTAGCCTGGGCAAGACGAGGCTGGTTCCAGATCAGAAGGAAGGGCTCTGCCTAATTTTTATGGCCTTCCTCTTACAACCTGTAATCGTCTCTGCTTGGGGACACCGAAGGTTACTGGGATTTCCTTAATGGTCTGAATCCCCCAGTCTCCTCACCAAATAGGCATTTCAACAGTGATGCACCCCAAATGGAACTTTGGTTCCTGTGCTGGAAGAGACAGTATGAAACTTCTCAGCCTTGCAGCAGGCTCTCTTCCCCGAGGACACAGAATCCCTCCAAATTGGACCGTGTGCAGTGGGGGGATGGCTCTACCTTTTCAGGCAAAGAGGCTCTTGGCCCTTCCTATGTATCTCCTTATTTTTCAGAAAGTGTGCGGCCATGCTTTTGGTTTTTCATTGTACTGCTCTTATTTTAGCAACGAATTGATGAGGCATGGAAGGCTTTAACCGGGTCTGCCCGAGTTGCAGGGTAAATCATTGACTACTAGGTACAGTGCGAAGAGCTGGGAAGTGTGTCTCTGCCAATAACTCCCTGGAAACTTTGGGGAAGAAATGTAAGCTCTTTGCTCCCCGTTTTCCCTACCAGTAGAAAACGTAGGGACCACCCAGGCTCTGAAAGATGGAGCGATCAAGTTGAAATGAGCAACAGAAGCCAGCTGGCAAATAGGAGGAGTGTGGAATTAATGTCATCCCTACATTGCAACTGACTCAGCAGATTTCAGAAATGAAGATTTGAGCCAAGGAACATACTTTTGGTATTAACCAAACTGCCAAAGGCTGTTATGTAAAATGAACCTCCTTATTAATCTTTAAGAAGGAGAGAGGAGAGATTCTTTTGTCTATACTGATTTGAGTTGGGGTGAAATAAACACTACGTCTCTTTTGGTCTTTGGATTCTGTCATTCCCTAATGAGAATAGCCCATTTCTTCTTTTTTTTCCCTTCCTTTTTTATTGATTTCAGAGAGGAAGGGAGAGGGAGAGAGAGAGAGAGAGAGAGACACATCAATGATGAGAAAGAATCATCGATCGTCGGCCTCCTGCATGCCCCCCCAACTGGGGATCGAGCCCGCAACCTGGGCATGTGCTCCGACCGGGAATCAAACTGTGACCTCCAGATTCATAAGTCGACGCTCAACCACTGCGTCACGCCAGCCGGGCCAGCCCATTTCTTCACGGGTGGGTTCTGATATGCGTCTGCCCAGGTTGACGGGTGCTGGGAAGAAAGGCAAGTGAACATGATAGAGTCTCTGCTATCTCGGGTGAGAACAGAGGTCATCTCTGGGCAGGGAGGACTTTGCAGTGTCATATATATTTCCAAAGGGAACTGCTTGCAAAATGCAGATGCTGATCCCAATTCTGACCTTTGCGGCTGGTGCCAGCAATCGCACTGGCACCTTCGTTCAGACACAGGGAAGAGCCAAGAAGTGAAATGATATTTTCCTTCCCTCATCATTACTCAGCATGGCTTGCCCGCTTCGCTATAAAAAACTCAAGTGTCAAGAGAAACGGCACTGCCGTTGTTCTTATTCAGAAATGCATTGTCCCTTATAATCAAGAGAACCACTGGGCTCAGCATTCTTTCTGAAGAGGATGGTCTTGTGAATTACTCCTTCACTCTCACACTTATCTGTGACGTGCTTAGCCATATTGTCTGAGTTCTCAAGGGAAATAGCTCTTAAATTGTAGCATGCAAAGGAATGCCCTGATCTCATTCCAACAACAGATCCCCACTCAGTCCAGTGGGGCTGAGGAATCTGCATGGTGCTAATTTTACTTCGTGGCAGCCACCGGGGTTCTGGTTGGGGGTGTAGGCACAGCCACCTTGAGCATCACCAGGTGGGCACCGTGTCCAGCTAGCGTCACTATCGCACACACTGTGTCTGCTCCTTTGTAAGCCGAGACCTACTGCTGCTTTTAGAACTGCACTTGAGCTTGAGCTTGAGCACAGCTAAATAAAGTATTGCCTGACTTATAATAATGACCTGATTTATGACAATATTTTGATGTAGACAAATAGCATGGGAGGAGCATGAGCTCTGGAGTTAGAATGGCCTGGGTGTAGCTCTTTTAGCTTCCACTTCCTGTGTCTCTGAGGCTCTGCTTTCTCATCTGTCCAATGGGAACAATATTACCCACCTCACGGACAGGGGAGTGGGGGAGGTGGAAGAGAGAGGGGGATAGTGGGTATAATAAAATGACTTATGTGTAAGCACCTAGCATCATGCCTGGCATGTAGTAGATGCTCAATAAATATGAGTTTCCTCATTCTTATAGGAAGCAGGAATTAGCTTAAAAGAGCAACTCACATGTTCTCCACTAGCACTCGGAGTGTATATTGTTAACAGAAACTGTTTTTAATGTCCGGTGAATGTTAAAAGTCGATGGTTGTTTAGACATCTTGAAATTATGCCCCTCCTTCATTCCTGTAGCTCATACTGGCTTCTGTCACAAACACAGCTTTCCAAGAGAGATCCCAGCAGGCAGATAAGGAAATGCAGGTGTAGCTCAATGTTGGTGCCTTTGCCGGACACTCCCGGGGTCCAGCACAGAGACTGCGGATCAGGTGTTCAACCCGAAACAGCACCTGCTGCTCACAAGAACAACCTTGTTTCTCAGAATGTAGCTGATAATGGATTATTTGGACTGTCCTGTTCCAACTCTTTCCAGGCGAAAGGAGCCGTGACCGTGGGCCAGGGGAAACAGTGCGCTATTATGCTCGGGGGACAGTGAGCTCCTGGCTGTAGGTGCTTTTCTAAATCGAGTCTCAGAAATATCTGCCCACATCTCTCCCCCATCTCCTGTCCAACCCGGTTTTACTGCTTGAGAAAAAAAAAATCATCTCTGTTCTTTGTGTCGGTTGATTAATTTGGGGTTTATTGTTCTTATCCCGTATCGCACTCACACAGCTACTTATGTAATCCGTCTTATATGTCACACGGTTCTTCCTGCCAAGGACCCAACTCAGAAAAGGCACTTTATAGCAGAGAGTGCCGCTGCCTTCTCGGGCTGAAGAACAGCAAGTTGCGTGAGGACCCCCGGCTAGTTCAAGGCCATGGGTGTGCTCTCGCTGACGTCTCTCTCAGCCCTTAGTACAGGGGAGGTTGTGAGTCCTGTTCCTGCGCCGGGCAGCGGTGATATTCTCGGCCAGCCACGCTCTGGAAACTGAGAGGATAGTCCCACGTGATTTTGGAGCTTGAAAAGACCTTTGCCATCATCTGATCCAACCACCTTTTCTTGCAGGAGGGGAAACTGAGGCTCAGAGAGGATCACGTAATTGCTAATTTATTTAGTTTCTTAAATTACTGCCTGCAGGGTGTGTATCAGGGACTGTGCACATACAGGAGGCTCACAGCAGGCTTCCGGAAGGTTAACTGAGTTGCCAAAGGAACTTCAGGCATGGCTCTGGTAGAGTAGATGAGAAGCCAGCCAGCACATACTAACTAAACAAACACCAACTACATCCTTTGGTGCGTGAGCATTCTGCTGTGTTCTGAGGATCTGGAAGAAGGAAGGAAAAGTACAAATGGGTAGAAAAAACATGAGTTTAAGAAATGGTTCCCATCCTCCAGGCATGTACAGTGTCGTGAATTTAAAGACCTGTTACAAAGCATCGCACCTCACAAGATCACATACTGAATGGCCCAGCGAGGAAGTCCTAGAGAAGTTTGAGAGGAAGAAAGAACTGCTGGTTCCCAGTGGCACATGCCCTGTGTTTTCCCTGCTGGACTGTGAGAGCCACAGCTCTCTCATTTCATGTGTGGATCCCCATGGTGATGGCCTGGGGGGAGGGGCTCGGCTCACTCTGATGCATTAATATGTGGCTCATTTGATACCAACGTTAGGGGGATATTTATGCACGCCCATAGCGACCCCTGTTGTAGGAGTTCTGTCTGCTCACCTAGATCTTTTCTTTTTCTTCCAGTGGCCCACCCTCAGGACCCTCACCACCCATCTGAGAAGCCCGCCATTCACTGCCATAAATGCGGGGAACCGTGCAAGGGTGAGGTGCTCCGGGTCCAGACCAAGCACTTCCACATCAAATGTTTCACCTGCAAAGGTACGGGGCCTCCAGCTCCCTGTCTGCGTGGCATGTCGCAGCCAGTACTTCCCTTGGGGTCTGCCCCGTCCCCTCTCCACACCAAGTCACCGGATGAGGAGTGAGCATGCTCAGAAGCCCAGGAGTCACTTAGCGTCCCTAGTGTGGGATTGGATTAGACTCAGGAGGCAGACTGGGTCCCCCCAACACCAGGGATGCACAGGCCTTTGGATGTTAACTGAAGTTCCAGGTTCTTGGAGTGGGGCACTAATTATAGGGGAGCAGTGAAAATGCAGTTATGTATTTTGAACTTTTTATTTATTTTCCTGTGAAATGAGGGATTCCTACCACAGAGTAACTTTATCCCAACAGCTATTATTTAGAGGAGGGCTGGAAGACTGGTAAGGTTGGGGTGCTGAGTCACTGGCTCCTGTGGGACATGTGGGGTGGGCGTGTAAGGGGTGTGTATGTGTGTATGGTGTGTGTGTGTGTGTGTGTGTGTGGCATGTGGGGTGGGCGTGTAAGGGGTGTGTGTGTGTGTATGTGTATGGTGGTAGTGTGTATTATTGGGTGGGTGGTGGTGTGTGTGTGGGGGTGTTTGTGTGTGTGTGTGTGTGTGTGGTGATGCGTGTGTATGGTGTGTAGTGGTGTGTGTGTGTGTAGTGTGTGGTGTGTGTGTATGGTGTGTAGTGGTGTGTGTGTATGTAGTGTGGTGTGTGTGTGTGTGTGTGTGTAGTGTGTGGTGTGTGTGTGGTATGTGTATGCTGTGTAGTGGTATGTGTGTAGTGCGTGGTGTGTGTGTGTAGTGTGGTGTGTGGTGTGTGGTGTGTGGTGTGTGGTGTGTGTGTGTATTAAGAAGTGAGCATTAAGCAAAAATACTTGGAAGGCCTCCAAGCAGAAAAATACATCCCATCCAGGAAGCTACCAACTTGAGGTCGATTTCCATTAACAAGCCTCCCTTTGGGGCTTAGAACTGTTGGCATCGTGGTATCAAATATGCTGACCTGTAATTCTGGGGCCAGGGCCTGGCTGAGTGGGGAGAGAGAGACATTGCTTTGTGCTTATTTGAGAAATAGGTCACTTGAGCTGAAGGCATGTTGGGGTGGCTGAGGTTGGCGTGGGGGATGTAGGAAGAGAGAGAGAAGAGGGGCAACTGTAATCCCACTCTGTCTCTTTACTCTGCACCCTGCACGTGGTACCCACCCATCCCTGGAAACTGTGTTTCATTTTAAGTCTGTTAGGTACAGGGCTCAGCATTGCCATCTTAAGCCCTCCATGGCCGGGGGGGCTGTCAAGCAGACTCCAGGCTGCCTAGAGACCCTCAAATACATGGAAAAAAGAGAGACAGGGCTTTTCCGATGTCCTGTTTCTTGCATTGAGCATCATCTTTTCAGGAGAAAGAGCACAAGCATAGAGCTCGGGTGAGAAGATGCAAAGGGAAGGGGACGTGAGCTTAATTCCCATTGAACATGACACAGATTACCAAAGGCTGTAATGCGCCCTCGAGAGAGTCTCCAGTCCGCCTGAGAACCCTGTGAGAAGTACAAGTCCCCAGTTTTCAGGCCACCCAAGGCGGCCGTCAGGAAACACCAGAGTCACACCCAGGGGGCTGACTGGGCTGCGACTCTGTGTGGCCGGAGTCCTGCCATCGCCACGAAGCAGCTCTGTGATCTCAGGCAAGTCCCCTGTCTCCCTGGGGCTCCATGCTCTTGTCTGTAACATAAAAAGATTAGACCGTGGCTATTTAAATGGACCCAGGTCTGAAGTCCGCTGATTCCATGTGCACGTAACTGTCTATGTGCATAGAACCCAGAAGTACCGAATGGGAGCCTCTGAGATAGCAGGTCAGAGAGTAAATATTTTCTGGTTACATCCAGCTCAGCTACCTTGGAGTCAAGAATTATATTTTGCTTTACTTTGTGCTCAGAAATTTCCTGAGACATGTCTCAAGGGATAGATTTGGTATGAACTCAATACAGTCTGTATGTGTAGTTGAACATACAAAGCAGTCCCAGGTGTGGGTAGTCACTGTTCAGTACGTCAAGGTGTTAGGAGACAATTTTGTTTAACCCCATCAGGGGGAAGGGGAGGTGCTTCTTTGCTTTTTTCTCTTAAGGTTTATATTTAAGGACTGAATGCAAGTTATTTGTGTGGGAAAGTTGTACCATATAATTTGCTTCATATATTTTCTGGTTACATCCAGCTCAGCTACCTTGGAGTCAAGAATTATATTTTGCTTTACTTTGTGCTCAGAAATTTCCTGAGACATGTCTCAAGGGGTAGATTTGGTATGAAATCAATACAGTCTGTATGTGTAGTTAAACATACAAAGCATTAGTCCCAGGTGTGGGTAGTCACTGTTCAGTACGTCAAGGTGTTAGGAGACAATTTTGTTTAACCCCATCAGGGGGAAGGGGGGGTGCTTCTTTGCTTTTTTCTCTTCTAGTTTATATTTAAGGACTGAATGCAAGTTATTTGTGTGGGAAAGTTGTACCATATAATTTGCTTCATGCTGTCAATATGAAACAGCCTTCAGCGCAGTCTCTTATCTGTTGTATCTGCTAGACAGACGTGTAGCTCTGTAGTCCATGATCGATAGCTTCACTTACACTCCTTTTCAGAAGATCATGTTACTGTCTAGTAACCATTTGAGAGCATACGTCATAGGAAGCATTTCATCAATCTAGTTGACAAGCTATGCCATTGGAAACATTTATTAATATTCGAGTTCCAAAGAAAAGTATGGTTTTTAAAAATTTATCTTTATTGTTGAAAATGTTACAGATGACCCTTTCCTCCCCCATCCCATTGACCCCTTACTTCCTCCTCCCCTCCTTTCCCCTCCCAGGCCTTCATCCCGCTATTGTCTATGTTCTTGGGTTATTCATATATGCATATAAGTTCTTTGGTTGATCTCTTCCCTCCCCTCACCCCTTTCCCTCTGAGGATCCTCAGTCTGTTGCATTCTTCCATGTCTCTGGATCTATTTTGATTGTCAGTTTGTTTGTTTTTTTAGATTCCACATATAAGTGAAATCATGTGATAGTTGTCTTTCTCTGACTGACTTACTTCACTTAGCATAGTACTCTCCAGGTCCTTCCATGCTGTCTCAAAGGGTGAGATATCATTCATTTTTACAGCTGCATAATATTCCATTTTGTAAATGTACCACAGCTTTTTTATCCATTCATATACTGATGGGCACTTTGGCCGTTTTCAGATCTTAGCTATTATAAACAATGCTGCTGTGAACATAGGAGTGCATATATTCTTCCCAATTGGTGTTTTTGGTTTCTTAGGATATATTCCTAGAAGTGGGGTTATTGGGTCACATGGCAGTTCCATTTTACTTTTTGGGGGAAACTCCACACAGTTTTCCATAATGGCTGTACCAGTCTACATGCCCACCAGCAGTTACTAGGGTTCCCTTTTCTCCACATCCTCACCAGCACTTGTTATTTGTTGATTTATTGATGGCAGCCATTCTCGCAGGTGTGAGGTGATACCTCATTGTCATTTTAATTTGCATCTCTCTGATGTTTAGTGACATTGAGCATTTTTTCATATGTCTCTTGGCCATTTGTATGTCCTCTTTGGAGAAGTGTCTATTTAGGTCTTCTGCCCATTTCTTGATTGGGTTGTTTGTCTTCCTTTTGTTAAGTTGTATGAGTTAGCTTGTTCATTCATTCATTCACCTTATTGAGCACCTACCATGTCAATCTAGGCACTGGGTATAATAGTGGACAAAACAGATAAAAATTTCTGCCCTCAAGAAGTTTACTCTCTAGTAGGAGATAAATATAACTGAATAATTATATCAAATAATGGCATAAAAGGTTGGATAGAAGGCAGAATTAACCAGGTGGTGGGGTGGCCTATGAAATTCCCAGCAATTAGGCTTTTCTGTAGAACAGCTTCATTCAATGTAAAATTTAGGTATGAAATGCTCGGCTAAAGAGTAGCTATTAAAATGTATGTTCCAAACATATCTGACTAGTAATTTAGAGATGGAAAAGTCATGGTATCTAGATATTTCCTATGAATTTTGAAAGAAGAAAGGGTATAGAACTCTCTGTTGTATAGTTTTCTGCACCCAGACTGAATTATTTTATTCCCTCCCAAATTCATATGTTGAAACTCAATCCCCCATGTGATGGTATTTGGAGGTGGAGCTTTGGGAGATAATTAGATTATGGGGATAGAGCCCTCATGAAGGGGATTAGTGCTCTAATAAAAGGAGGTCCCCTTATTTCTTCTGCCATGGGACCCAGAGAGAAGATAGCCATGTGTGAACCAAGAATCAGGCCCTTGCCAGACACTGAACCTGCAAGCACCTTGGTCTTGGACTTCCCAGCCTCCAGAATTGTGTGAAATAAATTTCTGTTGTTTATAAGTCACCCAAATTTTGTTATCACAGCCTGAATATTAATCAGACAATCAAATAATTATGCAAGTATGATTTACCACTGTGATTGGTGCAATAAAGGGAAAATGAAAGGAGGTGCATGAGCAGCAGTGTGAGCTTGCAACAGGAGGATCTTGGTGTGTTTGTGGTGGGGCAGGTGGTCAGGGAAGGCTCCCCTCACCCCCATTTCCAGAAAGAGAAGTTTGAGCTGACAGATAAAAGAGGAAAATACAACAACCACTTAATTCCTTCTAGTAAAAAAGTCAACAATGTGGACTTCATAATTCCAAAAGCAGGTTTGCATTCTTTCCATGCTAAAAGTCACTTAATTTTTGCATAAAACCTGAGAATATCAATACTTAATGGTCTTTGCCAAGTGAAATGTTTATAGAGTATCTATCATCTATTCATTCGCTGTGCTAGACTATGGAGGGCTAAAGGCATACACAGCACCTATCCCTGAAGAACCTGCGTGCTGGAAGCCAATCCACCCTTGCTGCTTGATGCAGTCACTGCAGGGAAGAAACATCTGCACAGCTTATGTTTCAAGGGACCTGGCGTATATGACATATGTTTGCTCCCCTTCTTAGCTCTATGTGTTTTAACCAGGACCACCTCCCCGAGAAAAGTTGTTTCCCCAGGTTAGGGGTTAACAGGACTAAGGAAGAGAATAAATCAGTAAATCCCCCTAGTGTTACAGAAATACCATGTACTACTTATGAAGAACTTGGACTAAGACTGTTGGCGATAAATTTGGGACTTGTTGGGCCCGCATCCCCAGGGGTCTGCCCACCAGGGAAAGCACCAAAGCCTATACCCCTGGAGGCCCACTGACACAGGGCAGTCCCAGGGAAGGCAAGCAGCGAGGCTGGGAGGACATAACCTTGACTGGGTAGGATAAACTCCTTCAGTCACTTCCTTGTAGCCTATCAGTAGAGCAGTGACCTTGGAATAGCCCTTATAATGGAACACAGAGATTAACCTAGACAAGATTAAAATCAACAGAACTAGATAGAGACAGGATTTTTGGCTAAGGTCAGATAAGAAACAAGGAATTGTAGAACGTGACCCAAAACATACCATGATGTAATTATAGAGGCATGCTTATGGGATCAAATAGTATAAATACTGATGTAACAGGACAATAAAAAGAGAACCTGACCATGCTGACCAACTGAACGCCGCCTCCGTGTCCTTCCTTCTTCGCCGACTCAGTCCACACCTTTGGGAACCCCTGGACCTGCTGGGGCTGGACCCCAACACCTGCGATCTGGTGGCAAGTAGTGTGCTTACTAGTGGACCGTGACTGGTAGCAGGACAGGGGAGGTGAGCGGTCAAGGCTGCAGAGACCACCTAGCACTCAGTGGTCTGGGGATGTTGCCAAGGAGACAAGATATGGTGAAGCACAGATGCTCCGGAGAGTTTACTCACCTGCCCAGGACTGGAAAGGGGGAGCGGGCTAGTTGTGGGCAAGGGCAGAGGCTGCCTCGTTCAAGGCAGTGGATGGTGAAGACTGGTGTGGCGAGAGCTGACAGTGGCCTTCATTTGGACAAGCAAGTTTCTACCAGAAACGAATGGAACCGTGATGTTCCCATCATCATTTGAAAGATGGCATTTTAAACATTAATTATAGTAACTTTATTCCTTTTAAAAAATAGAACTAGTGTTGTATGTTATTTATAGACACATAGTTTTTTAAAGATTTCTGAACATTGGGTGTCTATAGAAATTTCAAAAAATCAGATCATGTAAAAATAGAATCAGATCATGTACACTCTTCCATGTAGGTAGCATTGGAGTGGCAGAAATCCTCAGAGAATTCTGTTTTAAGAGAGACTAGTGCCACTAAGCAACATGAGTCTTAATTAACTATGTGTTAAAAGGTGTGGCAAATGCTACCTTTTGATTGATTGTTAAAATCCTTTGGCCTCTATAATGTTTACACCATCAAGAGGAGCCCATGAACATTAACATTATTTTTAAAGTGTTGATCTAAAACAATTAGAAAATTCTGGTTACAACTTCTACTAATGTCAGTGAATTGCAATATATTTTTCAAGAATTGTTCTTTAAAGATTGAGTTCTGTGAAGGGGTTGGGGAAAACATCCCAGCTATCAGAGCACTTTTCCACTTTTGCCACCTTAGGTTTTGTGAGGCGTTTAACAGGTCACAATCATTCCGTGTAGAATACATGCGTTTATAAAATGCAAGGAATTTTATGGGATAAAATGGATGAAAAGTGGAGGGTTGAATATAGAGATTAAGGGTTTCCTGTATTTAGATACTTGTTTAAAGTAAAATTATATTATCTGATTTATCTGGTATAAGAACTAACTCAAAGTGGTAAAATGATGAATTTGATGTTCTCATCATTGCGAGAACAATGGGCACAGCTTCTTTCAGAAAGCTGTTCTCACCTGCAGTCACCTCTGTGGTATGTCTGTTAGCTTTTCTAACTTACATCTCTCGGTACATGTAAAATAAACTTTTTCCCATTTTGCCCTCCCTCAATGGAGAAGAGCTGATTATTGATTTCCTTAAAATAACCCACCATATACTCGAAGCCTTTTATTACCCTGGCCTCTTTTTCTTCAGTCTAATCCCAATTTCATCTACTTTAAGTCCCTTCTCCCAGCCCTTTAATTATTCCCGTTGCTACCCTGTGATCCCATTCTAGTTTCTTTCCATGCACCTTCAATCATGCAGCACTTAACCAGTTGCAATCTTATTCTCTGTAATCAGGACCTTCTGCTAAACACAAAGTAGGGCATTGTCTGACCCTACAGCACTTGACCAGTTGCAATCTTATTCCCTGTAATCAGGGCCTTCTCGATTCTGCTAAACACAAAGTAGGGCATTGTCTGACCCTACGTAGCACCTGTGAACCAAAATGGTCTCCTGAGTTGTTGAGTTGCCGTCAGTTCCAGTGGCTGAGGAAGTTCAATCTTAAGTAAGACTCAAGAAGTTGGGGGCCGGCAGAGTTCCTACCTTGGCATGACTATCTTGATGCCAACTAGGTACTTTCAGAAGCAAAGACAGGATTGCTGGCTCAAAGTCATGCCCAAATGCCCTTTCCTTATGCTGAGCTAAAGGAACTTGGCCCCATTCACACTGTCCGGACACCAGCCTGGTTTAAAGCGATACAGAGTGAGGGGATAGAGGCAATAATTTGCCATCTCTCTAAGTATTGTAGAAGATCTAAAATGGCATAAGAAGTTGTCTCTGCCTTTCATAAACTTGCATTGAAACCAAGAGAAAATCACAAGGGCAGTATAAGGTACAAGACAACGTATATTAAATGTGAGTTGAATGTCAGTAGTTGTTCTGAGCCCTGAGGAATCGGAGCTGGGGAACTGGAGGAAGCGGTCAGTTTCATCAGGAGGTCAAACTTGAGTACAGCCAGGGAGGCTGGGTGGGGTTGGCACGGGCAGGAGGTGAGAGGAGGTGTCCGTCCGGCAGGGGGTGGCAGGTCAGGTTGATTGGAGCAAAGTGTTGGTGGGGTGTTCAGGAAGACTGACATGAACATTTGGAAGATGAGGGGCCTCATGTGCAAGGTCAAAACGTTTGGCAGAGCAGAGCAGGGGAACCACCTGATAAAGTGGTCTCTTAGGAGGTGAGCAGGGGAGGCTGGGCAGGAGAGAAACTAGAGGTAAAGAACCCGTGAGGAGGGTTAATAGACACCGTGCTCTCTGCTTTCTGTGGTTGCTGATGAAGAGAGCACTGCATCTGTGCCTTCATCTGTTTTCTCTCGGTTCAGCTTATAGACACACAGGTAGCTCTCACTGAGGCTGCCTCCTGGGAGCCTGGAAGTTCATAAAAGGCAAAGACACATGATGCAGATCTTTCTGGGGACCGAAAAGGGAAGGGGGTTGGAGTGAAGATAAATCTGAATAATATATACCAATGGATGCCCTAGCTGGTTTGACTCAATGGATAGAATGCTGCCCTGTGACTGAAGGGTTGTGGGTTCGATTCCGGTCAAGGGCATATACCTCGGTTGCCCAGCCCTGGTCGAGGCAAGTGTGGGAGTCAACCACATCGATGTTTTTTTCTCTCTCTGTCTCTCCCTCTCCCTTCCATTCTCTCTAAAAATCAATGGAAAAATATCCTCAAGTGAGTATTAACGAAAACAAACAAAAACCCAAATTATACCTCTGGACCCAAAATTCCAAGGTGTGGCTACTTTGAGATAAGTCTGCCTGGGGTAAGCAAGGTCCTATGAACACGGCCAGCTCTTACTTCTCCTTGTGCACATTGGCAGCCCTGTGCCTGGTACTTCTGGTTACTGAAGTAATCTGTGCTGGCATGGAAGACGTTAATACCTGTTTTTGTGTTATGGGCCAAATCTTAGAAGGAAAAAAAAAAAAGAGGACGTTGAGAGATATCATTCTGGGTGATCTCTTTGTTATTTTAGCTGGTTAGAATTAATACTGTTTGCCCATGAAGTGTTACTAGTGTTAAAAACAAGCTTAGTACATAGTCAAAGATTTTATTGATAAAAGAGATGCCAAAATGATTCCCTTCCAACCAATTCTCTCCACTTGTTATTGTAAATTCAGGCTCCGAGTTAAATACAGCCCTTGCGTTGGGGGCCCGCTTTTGCCATCTGCTTGGGCTTCTCGATATCTTCTTTCCCAGGAAAGGTCATTGAAATGTATGGGCATTGAGAAGTTAATGTGAAAAACCATCGCAACATGTTTTTTGAGGGTTAGTATTAGCTTCCAGGCTGACACATTAGCAAATAGTTATTTCTGGCGGGAAGCTGCCCCCTCACGTTATTGTTTACGAGTCTCTGTTCGGCTATTTTGAGCTCTGGGCTGCAGGGTGTGGCTCTTTTGAGCTTCAGTGCCTGATGCTTTCAAACAGACTGCCCTGGGTTCCAGACCAAAGACTGACTCAAGGAGACCCCACACACCGTGGAATTTTTGGTGGTTTGGGAAGGCACGATGTGAAAGTCTACCTCAGTATTTTCTATGAAAAAAGAGTTTGAGGAAATAAGTAGAATAACATCTCGGATGAGATAAAATTATTTTAAAATGGAGTTGGAGTAGAGGATGGAGGAAGAGGATGGGAAGTCTTTGGTAATCACAGGACTGATCCTCCAGGGAGTGTTTCCGAGTTCCATGCCCTGCGTCTGTCCCACCCCCAGCTCCAGTGCCTGGGAGGAGCAGGGACCGTGCGGGCCCAGGCAGGTGGGTCAAGTAGCACTTCTGGAGCAGCTGGCCCTGATCACCGGAAACAGCAGGTGTAACACAGGTCCCAGCCCTGGAGCCTCCACTTCCCTGAACAGAAGGACTCCCTTTGCCTGTGATGGGCTAACCAGCTGGCACTTGCTCTAGAAAAGAGAAGAAAGGACCCACCTAAGACTCCTGGCCCCAACTAAAATTCTTGTGTTGCTCAAAACTAAATTGAACACATTGATCACCGTTGTGTCATGTCCCTTCCTCTCTTGGTGGTATGAATTGGTGAAAACACAAATGACAGTGGCCGCCCAGCAAAGGTGTTCAGTCTCTGATATCAATGAAGGAAATGTCTTTTGCATTTTACCCCCAGCTGGCCTTTGGGCAGAGTTTTAAGTATTTCCTATTCTCCTAAACGTGGATTCGTTGCAACATTCAGTGTTAACTGCAGCTTTTAGAAGGTTGATGAGATCGTTGCTACTGCAGCCCTGTTGATGCCACGAAAATCCTGTTCTGTTTTCATCCTTACTTGACACCTCTGTACTTTGTTCCTTGGGAGTTTTACAACACAGGCAGCTCCTATTATTGTTTCTTTAAGATTTAAAAATTTTAAATGTGCCTGTTACAATATCACAGCTTCTACATCAAATTGCTTAGATGTACACATTTCTACTTAACTAGTTAATAGTATTCAGTAAATTAATTCAAGACCTTAACATCTTCAAGGCAGATGGCTGGGGTAGCCACACCTTCGTGACGGCAAAGCAGCAAGAGTCAGAGGGGCCTTGCGTGGCGCACATGTTTTAAATAATTGGTCACTGAGAAGGAAGCAATTAATCTCCGTCACTGGCAGGTATATATAATTTTTAATGAAAGGGATCTCTGCTTTTCCCTGGGCATATGTTAATTTTCAACTAAAGCAAAGACAAGTGGAGCACCCAAAGTTAAAGATCTAAATAGTTTTAAAAATCAAAAACTCTACTGAAGTTTGATCTTACTAACTGAGACTTCTTGATCACTTGGATGTGAAAGTTTTGCTTTGTGCAAGAGTATTTTTAAAAGCACTTTAAAAAAGTTAAAAGTATTTGCTAAGCTGTTAATATAAAACCGACCAACTTTAATAAAAAAAAATTTGTGGGGATTGGAGGAGAGAATAAAGGGAATTAATAGTAGTTCAAATGCATTCTTTTTTCACTTCTCATGACTTTGAGAAGTAGGAAAGTTTGGAAGAGCAAATGATGTCACTGAGGGTTGGAATCCAGGGGAACCCGTCAAATTTGAGGCTCAATTCAACTTTTCTCAAAAATTGCTCCCAGTTGTTACCTTAGACAGCATGGTTGAAGGATCAAAAGAAGTAAAGATGAGGACTCTTACCCATAAAGTGCTTTGTCACCCTGTGGGAAAATAAGATATGTACATAGAAGAATATTGAAGAAAAATCTCTGAGATATTCTATAATCCCCTTCTCCCCCAACTCAAGATTATGTTTATTGCTGTTGAAGGAATTTGCAGGCAGGATGAGGTTAGTCCATATTTGCATTCCCTCAACCCACAGGACCCATTTGGTAAGGATGAAGCAGATGTGAGAACAGTGGGGACCCTGGCAGGTTAGAGGAGGCAGCAGGTGGTGAATGAGCTGTTTTCCAGGTAATGTGATCACAGTAGTATTTATAGGGTGGTCATTCTCAGGCGTGATGGACTTCGGCTATCATCTTGGGTTACTTGATTGTAAATCACAAAGAAGGAGGTCATAACAGTGGAGTGTTGATCTAAACAAAGGCTGATGGATCCCCAGTGGACAGCCTGCTTGTAGGCTCTACGTCACACTGACTATCTTTAATCGTTTGCAGTTAGTGAAGTCTGGTAGGGGAGTAGTTAGCTCCGTTAGAATGTCCCTGTAGCCAGCATGAGTTCATCTAGGTCAGCGGTTCTCAACCTGTGGGTTGTGACCCCTTTGGCGGTCGAACGACCCTTTCACAGGGGTCACCTAAGACCATCCTGCATATCAGATATTTACATTAAGATTCATAACAGTAAAAAAATTACAGTTATGAAGTAGCAGCGAACTGAAGGTGGGGGAGTAGTTAGCTCCATCAGAATGTGCCTGTAGTCAGCATGAGTTCATCTAGGTGTGTTCATGAGTCATGGGAAGTAATCTGGACCCTGAAAGAGTTCTAGTAGGCAAGCAATTTAGTGATTGAACTCACCTCCTTCATACCCCAACTGAGTGCCTATTAGCTGCTTGCAGGAATAACCAAGAAGCATCCTGAGTTCTTGGCCTAAGGCCCTTGATTGTACAGGCATCACGCAACCTTGGGAATTGGGGGGTTAAGATTGGAGGTTTCCAGCTTTGGCTGTAGCTTCCCAGTCCTTCAGCAGTGGCCGCCTGAGGCTTTGGTTTTGGACATGTTACTGTGGCCTTCTCTGGTCTTGTCTGAACTGGGCCCCAGCCCCTGGCATCCCAGGACCTGCTTCCTTGCCCCGTCTCCATAGCCCACAGCTGCAGCCCTGAAAGAAGACACCAGGATCCAGACACAGCGAAGCACCCTCTTTTGCATGTGTTAAGGTCCTGAACGATCATTTTCTCTTGGGCAAGTTCCCTTCTCTCTCCTCTTCTGCCTGTTCATTTTTATCTCTCACTCTATAATACATAAATAATTGGCTATTCCTATTTACTGCACAAAGAGAAAATTAAACGTCTGAATTTTCCATAGCTATGAGAAAGTATTTTCCAGAGTGTGAAAAAATAGACATTGGACATTTCAGCTACTGCTTTTCATAGAGTGGGAATTTATTACTCAGCTCGGTTACAATCTTGGCTCAAACAAAGCAGTTGTGTGGGCAAGCAGTAGGCACCTTTCCTAAATGGCATTGCCAGGGACAGATTGGTTCATATTTAAGACACCATGAACTAAGAGTATCATTCCATCCAAGACCGTTTGATTATCTCTGAATCTTAGACATACCACAAAAGTCATTGAGACCTGGCCAATGGAGTTTACTGGTATGAGATATTGCATCGCTCCCAAAGGATAGGAAACTAAAGGGGAGGGAGGCAAGAGAGAGATCAGAGCCCAACAATAAATAGCTCTTTGTACCAGTCCCCTCCCCTAAGCCCAAACCACTGAGATCATAGAGTAAGTGAACAGCATGCAGAGGGCAACTGTCCCAGCAGCTGGACAGACAACATAACCGGATGTGAACTTGTCTTTCCACAGTGTGCGGCTGTGACCTGGCCCAAGGTGGCTTCTTCATAAAGAACGGGGAGTATCTCTGCACCCTGGACTACCAGAGGATGTATGGGACACGCTGCCATGGCTGTGGGGAGTTCGTGGAAGGAGAGGTGGTGACTGCCCTGGGCAAGACCTACCATCCCAATTGCTTCGCGTGTACCATCTGCAAGTAAGTGAGGGCTTCCCGGCAGAGTGCTGGGCTCTGCTGTCAATGCTTGGGATGGCCCCCTGGAGTCTTGAATTGTGCTTAGTCTTAAAATATTCTTTTTTCTGATGTGTCCTTAGATTCCTTTATCTTTCAACTGTATTCGCAGTCTTTGTCAAAAGTAATTTATGGTGTCTTCTACTAAATAGTAAGACTCATATTGAGTGGCTTGAAACCAAGTCTGAAAGTAGCTCTAGGTCTCAAAAGGTTTTGAGCAATGAAACATTGGGAGGAAATGACATAACTGATTAGAAAGATAAAGCTTCTTTGGAAGTAGAAGTTCTTGCATGTATGTGTGCACGTGTGTGTGTGTGTGTGTGCACGTGTGTGTGTGTGTGTGTGTAAGTAGTCTCATAGAGCAAGAGTGGGCAAACTATGCTCCAAATTAGACCTAATACCTGTTTTTGTAAATAAAGTTTTATTGGGACACAGCCACACCCATTTGTTAATGAATCATGTATGGCTGCTTTCAAGCTACAGAGTTGAGTAGTTGTGACAAAAATCATATGATCCACCAAGTACAAAAAATATCTATGAGCTGGTATTTTAGGCGCAAAGTTTGCCAATCCCTACTCCTGGTCATCTATCATCTACAACGTAAATCTTAACTTCACTTGATTAAAACAATCAGTCAGAGAGAAGGAAACAAGTGTGGGTAGGAAATGTGCTTTTATTGTTTTGCTGTGAGTGCTACACATTACAGAACTTAAGTTGGGTTTGACTCCTATCATAAGGAGGTAAAAAGTTTGCCAATCCCTGCTCCTGGTCATCTATCATCTACAATGTAAATCTTAACTTCACTTGATTAAAACGATCAGTCAGAGAGAAGGAAACTGAAGTGTGGGTGGGAAAATGTGCTTTTATTGTTTTGCGGTGAGTGCTACACATTAGAGAACTTAAGTTGGGTTTGACTCCTATCATAAGGAGGTTCTGAGTTGGTGGGCATCCCCTGCACCTGCCTGTCACCTGGCCTCCCCAGCTGATCCATCCAGGCCGGTCGCTGACCCTCTCTGGGCCTTATCTGAACAATGGAAAGGAACACTGAACCCTGAGAAGAGAGGCGACCACAACTCAGCATTTCTAAAACTTGGGGGTAGAGCATTTAACACGCTCCTCGGCGACTGGCAGCAAGCCACGGGTGGCGTGGTCTTAGGTTCGAATGTACTCCCTGGGTGTGTATTACAGTTCACAGTTCACTGCCACTGTGAGGCAGCCCAAGGGCGACTTCAGGAGGGATGGCAGTTGTGAAAGCAAAACTCACATCAAGAAGCTTGACTTTGTCCTTAAGTAATCGCTCTGACCCAGGTGTGCGGGGCTGTTTTGCTTATGAGCTCCCCATTTCCCATCGAGACAATCACACATTTGAAAACGAAAACCCATGTTAATGAAGATAATTGGCACCTTGGCCTAGCGCAGTGATGGCGAACCTTTTGAGCTCGGCGTGTCAGCATTTTGGAAAACCCTAACTTAACTCTGGTGCCGTGTCACATATAGAAATTTTTTGATATTTGCAACCATAGTAAAACAAAGACTTATATTTTTGATATTTATTTTATATATTTAAATGCCATTTAACAAAGAAAAATCAACCAAAAAAATGAGTTCACGTGTCACCTCTGACACGCGTGTCATAGGTTCGCCATCACTGGCCTAGCGCAAGTAAGGAGGCATGGAAGCTGACCTATGGCTGTTCATGCATGATTTTGTCAAAATGCTATCTGCCTGCAGAAGAAACTGGTACCATATATGCAGAAGGCAGTATTTTTGCAAAATGTGCTGTTATTGATGACTGTCTCATGGAAAAGGATATTCTCTTTCTGGAAAGAAACTAGTAGTAATTTTTAAACAGATATTTATGGCATTGTCATATTTCTCCACAAGAAACTGGGTCCCACCCGGCACAATGATCCATTCACATTGCCCATTCAGATGTCCAGGACAAAGTCTAATTCAGCAGAATTTATCACAGAGGTCTTCGGAGCTGAAAGCGTTAACGCTTGACCTGTGACCAGCTCTCTTGGGGAGGGGCCTTAAGCCTGAATAGGAATGTATGGCATTTGAAATGTTTCTTCATGAAAGGTTTTCCATTTGGAAAATTTTACTGTGTGCGCCCCGCTGAGCGACTTGTTGGAACATCCCCCCACTAGTGAGCAGAGGTGACTCATTCATTCCCTTTACTGTCTGGATGCCCGCAGACGCAGCGCATTCTCCCTTCTCAAATTGAGGCACGTTTGTGTGTTTGGACCGTGTCCAGCTGGCCGGTTTGGTTAAGATGGCATTTCAGACATTTGGGCTGGTGCTTCTCCAAGAAAGGACTTGGCACCGGAGGGCAGCAGGCAGCAGGCGTAAGGAACAGGAGTGAAATCGCTGGGATAACCTGCCAAGCAATGTCCTTCTGTCCCCCAGGCGCCCATTTCCCCCCGGAGACCGCGTCACGTTCAACGGGAGAGACTGCCTGTGTCAACTGTGTGCCCAGCCGATGTCGTCCAGCCCTAAAGAAGCCTCCTGCTCTGGCAGTAAGTGTCTCAGCCCCTGTTGGCATGGGTTCCTCGTGGCTCAAAGGTAGCTTAGGCGGGTGTCTTTCTTTTAGTGAAACTTAGCTGGGGCTGAGAGTAATACTGTCTAAGGCATTTCCAGTTGTAAAACATGAAGCTTTGATTGCAACCCATGCAATAAAGAGCATCTCCTTTATTGCAACAAGACATAAATAGAATTGGATATTAAATTGTGCCTTTTGACAGTAAAGGAGGGACAGGGAGTTATAAAACTTTACATTGGAAATGCCATCTCGAGTCTCAGAGGTTGAGATGGGAGAGCATTCGGTGGCGATATAATTGATGTCTCTGTGTATTAAACAACTATCTCCTGTGCCTAAAGCTAATGA
This sequence comes from Myotis brandtii, assembly GCF_000412655.1. NCBI lineage: Eukaryota > Metazoa > Chordata > Mammalia > Chiroptera > Vespertilionidae > Myotis > Myotis brandtii. The sequence continues at coordinate 1,316,671 of NW_005366873.1, forward strand.
GATGATTTATACTGACCCTTAAATATTCTTTATTCACCTGGAGGGGTTCTGACATTTAGCCGTTGGATGCTAGATAATTTGCTGGGTACCTGTGATGTGTATTTTTGCCCTTGGTGACATAGGTGTGGACAGAACAAAGTCGGCATCCTCTAAAACAGCGGTTCTCAACCTGTGGGTCGCAACCCCTTGGGCAGTCGAATGACCCTTTCACAGGGGTCGCCTACGACCATCCTGCATATCAGATATTTACATTACAATTCATAACAGTAGCACATTACAGTTATGAAGTAGCAACGAAATAATTTTATGGTTGGGTCACAACATGAGGAACTGTACTTAAAGGGCCAGAAGGTTGAGAACCACTGCTCTAAAAGCTTGCTTTCTGGTGGCAGCAGATAGACAATAAATGCATACGGTACACAAAAATACCTAACATGGGAGGAAATTGGAAGTAGGAAGAGAAAGGCTAATGGGCTGCACTGATATGGGTCAATCAGGGGAATTTGTAATTCTTTAGGACAAGGGCTTGTCTGATCTGTGAGAATCCCAAGAAAACCACCCTCCCCAAAATAAAAATAGTGGTCAATTGCACGATTCCTTCTGGTAAATAACGGTGAGTAGGCGAGTGAACCTTTGAGGTGCATTCTGAACTCTGGGCTCCAGACAAGGAAGCTCTACCGCCATCTCTCCCCTGGGGCATGAGGACATGGGCGAGAGGTCAGCCTTGGTTTCGGTGGATTTCGCCAGTCCTTGGGAAACCCGGGAAAAAACGCCTTTATGCCCTGCTGGTCTCAGCACAGAAGAATGAGATCAGCTACTTCTCCTCAGGAGGAACACTATGCCGTTCATAACAGCAAGTCCAAATCTTCCTGTTCACGGAAAAGAATCCTGGTGCCCGTTAAAAAGAAGAATGTTCTGACCAAAGCATTTGCATAGAAATTGGATTTGGGCCATTGGGAGGGAAGAAGAAAATAAGTATTAGTCACCTTATTCAACAAGACGGGGTCCTTCGCAGGAGGATGTCTATGCCCTGCGGAGGAACACTAGCAGCCTGGGTGGAGCCATGGCTACAGAGCAGCGCAGGCCTAGACCCTAGTAGGATTTTGAGTCCTTCACTGCCCTTACCTGCTCTATCCCAAGCAGGCCATCGGGAAGGTGACCTACGGTGGGACTAGTCACCCACTGTGTGGGAGGGCTTGCTTTGAAAGAACATTACCAACAACGTTGGGGGGATTCTTCAAAGTCTTTAAGGAAAAGGATTTCAAAGAGTTAGTATGCATATATGCTTAACTCATGGACACAGACAATAGGGTAGTGAAGGCCTGGTGTGGGGGGTGGGAGCTGAAAAAAATGGGAACAGGTTATGTGGGGGAATTTTTAGAAGGGCTGTGCACTTTCTACCTGCCACAGCTGCCTCCCTGCTATAGCAAGACTGGGGGGCGGGAGGGAAGGGCATATATATATAATACTTTCAACAATAAAGATTTTTTTAAAAAGGATTTTATGAGTCCCAGGATAGGGTGAGAAAGAGCATCATGTCCATGGGCCTATAGTAGGAACGGCTGTGTCCTCACATTCTGTGGAGTCCTTTAGTCCAACTATCGTTCTTGATAGGTGGGGAAATTGAGACCAGCAGGCATACTCACGCTACCCACTAAAAGGCCGGATTAGGGGCATGTCCTTGGCTTTTTGGTCTGGAGCGCTCTCTTTTGTTTCATCTGACATTCCTCACGGTTTGGATTGAGAAACAAAAGTGGGATATTTTTAAAGGCTTCCAGTCCTCTCCATCCATGCAATTCAGGATCCTGTGTCCTAGTCACAGTTCTACCAAAATGGCTATTCCAATGTTTATTAAAGTGTTTTTTTTTTTGTTTTTTTTGCTTTATCCCTCTTTTCTATTTTTATATGACATACATGTTTGTGCATAAAAAAAGGAATAAAGCCCAACTGGTGTGGCTCAGTGGTTGATGCTCATGATTGGATTCCTGGTCAGGGCACATGGCTGGGTTGCGGGCTCGATTCCCAGTGTGAGGCATGCAGGAGGCCGCCGATCAATGATTCTCTCTCATCATTGATGTTTCCATCTCTCTCTTCCTCTCTGAAATCAATAAAAATACATATATATTTTAAAAGGAATAAAAATTTTAAGTGTAAGAATGTATCCTACTCAAATTCATCACATCTCTAATGGCAGATATACTAATTGTTGCTAATATGCAAATTGTTAGAACAAATCATATTTTTCCCTTGCACATGGATGAAATCTCAATCCTATGCAACTGCTTTGATCAGTTCATTGTTATTTTTCAACATGTCCTTGTCTATTTAGGTAAGTACTCAAATAGCATTTATGAGGCATGTGGGCGTGGATGTCTGCCAAAAAGAGAGCTCTTAGATGTGGATACACACATGCACTATACGCCGACGAGGCAGGCACGCGAGTACTAGCGCAGGGGAGTTTTCAGCAAGTTTCTGAAATTGACTGGAGCGTGATTAGAAAACACTGGTTCTTTAAAACTATCCTGATGTCCCTTTGACTCATTTTTCTTTCTTTCAATTTTTAAAATGGCAAAGCTTCCTACATAAAAGCAAAAATGAAACTCTCTCTCGATAATGTTCACAGAGTCGATGAAATGTAGCAGAGAGCCAAGGGCCTCTTTTTCCTCTGAAATGTCCTTTGAAAAATGAGTTTGCTCTTCTGAACCGCCATTTCATTTCACATCCCGGGGCTGGTTTTCTGTAGTCACCGGGGAGCAGGTGAAGACAGCGTGAGAGGGAGAGAGGAAGTGAAGCGTGGCCGACAGAAGCCATCGTTTATCCAAAATCGTCTCAGCTGGAGCTTCCTGGGTAGAGGTGCACTTTCCGTTGCTCCTGCTCTTCTAACCTTTCTGTTTTATTTTCCTTATCCAACATCCACATAGCACTCACTGTGGATCAGGCACTGTGTAACTTCTCTACAAATCTTCATTTAATCCTCATCACCACCCAGTGAAAACTATCCCCTTTTCACAGATGAAGAGACCAGGGGTCACAGAGGTTAAATGATGCGCACAAGCTCACACGGACATTAAGTGGTGGGTCCCGACACAAACCCCAGCCGTCCGGCGCCAGAGGCCATTACCGTCCCTGGTATTGATTTGACCATGTAGGTATCGCTCTCTGATTTTCAAAGCTGGGGCTTGCGGAGCCTCGGAGCGGTGACCTGACTTGTTGGCACATGATCCACGTGTCCTTCCTGCAGGGCTGTGCACTTTTTACCCGCACCGCTGCCTCCTGCTATAGCAAGATTGGATGAATGGAAACCATCAGGAAGTTATTCATAGAAACAAACAACTTCAATTATGGATTATTGCCCCTGAATTAATTAAAACTTGCTGCATCTAGTCTAATGCAATTTGAATTCAATAAGCAATAACCATTTTATAACACGGAGATGAGAGTAAGTTATCTCAAAGGGTTGTGGCAAGCATTAATTAGATTGCTTTTACTATCAATAACAAAATCAATTGCCTATGTCTAGCTGATCCATACTTTAGAAATAAAATGTATGCCCTGGAGACATTATATTCTACCAGAAGGTTACACACTCTTCTCTAAAGCTTAATTCAACTCCTTTCTCCATGAATTCGCCTATAAGGGCAGGACTGGGCTCCCGGGGGTTAAGGAGATGGGTGCGGGGGAGTCTGTGTGTGACAACCTAGGGCAGTGATGGCGAACCTTTTGAGCTCGGCGTGTCAGCATTTTGAAAAACCCTAACTTAACTCTGGTGCCGTGTCACATATAGAAATTTTTTGATATTTGCAACCATAGTAAAACAAAGACTTATATTTTTGATATTTATTTTATACATTTAAATGCCATTTAACAAAGAAAAATCAACCAAAAAAAATGAGTTCACGTGTCACCTCTGACACACATGTCATAGGTTCGCCATCACTGCCCTAGGGCGTGGGGAATAGGGCTTGGATTGTCATTTCCTACGCTGCTCCTGTCTATTTCAAGCACCTGAGCGCGAGTGGGCTGCTGTCTACAATCACCCTTTCCACTTCAAAGGGTGTCAGACTAGTGTCTGATGGCATGTGGGTTGGGTGGATTGGCGTGGGGAACACCCACGCACAAATACATCCAAACCCATCTTCCTCTCTCTCCCCATTCTGTACAGCACTGTCATTATTCTGACTGCCACTGGAACTCCCACAGGTATCAGGACAAATGCTCCACTTGGTCTGAATTTAAGTTATTTTTGATAGAGTCATGTGCATGTTTTTTTAAAAAACATGTTTTTATTGATTTTTTAGAGAGGGAGAGGGATAGAGACATAGAAATATTGGTGAGAGAGAAACATCATCTATTGGCTGCCTCCTGCACACCTCCTCCTGGGGACTGAGCCCACAACCCGGGCATGTGCCCTGACTAGGAATTGAACCAGTGACCTCTTGGTTCATGGGTCATTGTTCAACCACTGGGCCACACTGGCCAGACTCTCATCTTTTTTATAAGCTTTTCCCCCTGTATCATAAAAGGGAAAGTGGTTATTACTTCAGATAAATTTATTGGTGACAGAATCACATTGTTTTTTTTAAAGTAGCAATGTCAGGGAATGTATTTCTCCACCTCTGAGTGTGAGATTAAAGGGAGGCCTCACCTCTCTGGGCATTTAGGGTGCCAGCCCCTGGGGTGGCAGTTCCAATATTGCTCTACTGCGCAGGAGTGGGATTTAGGATTTACATAGTAGGCAGAGGTTTACAGCAAACAGACAAGGTATGTTGCAATAAGGAGCATTTATATTCAGGGATTTCAGATAGAAATCTATAACAACTATGAGTCAGACATAAAGATCCCAGAGTGACACAGCACATGGATGATCTCAAAAGTGTTCTCAGTGGATGGAAAGTTAATGGCATTTTTTTATTTGCTATTTTCGTTTCACCAGATATGCCTCTTACGTATTGAGACCCACACCTTCTAAACACTTATCAGTAAAACTAGAATGTTAATGATTGGAACAGCAGTCAGTCCCCAGTTTATTTTTAATTTTTCAGTGGCAGTAAAGATGTAGCTATTCAAAGGACTGCTGTGTATACATATCTCTCTTTCTCTCTCTCTCTCTCTCTCTCTC
>NW_005366873.1:1321856-1337194 GCF_000412655.1 Myotis brandtii
GTCGACTAACAACCGGTCGACCAGTCGTTATGACGTAAACTGCCCACCAGGGGGCAGACGCTCAACTCAGGAGCTGCCCCCTGGTGGTCAGTGCGCTCCCACAGCCAACCTCCCAAAGCCGGCCAACTTCCCGTGGTCCCTCCCCCCAGCTGGCCAGCCAACCTCCCATGGTCCCTCCCCCTGGCCCAGCCAGCCCTGATCGGCCCCAGTTGGCCCTGATCTGGACTGATCAGGACTGGTGGAGATGGCCCCGATCAGCCCAATCGCCAGCCAGGTCGAGGGACCCCACCCAGGCACGCATTTGTGCACCAGGCCTCTAGTAGTTGTATATTCCTTTATTCAGTGGTTCTCAACCTTCCTAATGCCGCGACCCTTTAATACAGTTCCTCATGTTGTAGTGACCCCCAACCATAAAATTATTTTCATTGCTACTTCATAACTGTAATTTTGCTACTGTTATGAATCGTAATGTAAATATCTGATATGCAGGATGTATTTTCAGGGGTCGTGACCCACAGGTTGAGAACCGCTGCATAGATTGTCCCAGGAAGATACTGAGAAATTTCTATTAGTACTTGTCTCCAGCAGGGAGGAAGGGAGTCACTAGGAGATAGGAAGGAAAGGAAATTATTTTTACTGTACAAAAAAAAAATTTTTTAACCGTGTGTATATATGACCTATTTAAAACCAAAACAAAGTAGTACTTAAAAAATAACAATGTTATAAAATAAAATAAAAGACTCATTCATTACAGACTGGAGTTTCATGGCTGTTTGCCCTTGCTATGACCTTCAGCCAAATATGTATTAAGTGGCTGGTCACATGGTGAAAGTACCGAAACTGACATTCTACCCTTATTTTCTTCCTCCCGTCTTTGGAATAGAGCGAATGAGCTGATGTTTGCTAATGGCTGCTGAATCTGAGAAACTGACGTAGGATTCAAGCATGATTTCCTCTTTGGCAAGAGCCCGTGCGCACTGGGTGACCATAGCCAGTTAAAGATTAATTATGAAACTCTTCACCCGGTTAAAGTTACAAGTAAATTAGGGAAATCAGTGCAAGACAAACCTTCTTACAGTTACGATTTTTTTCCTTTTTATTGAATTTATTAGGGTGACACTGGTTAACAATATACAGGTTTTAGGTGCACAATTCCACAACACATCATCTGTACACTGTATTGTGTGTTCACCACCCAAATCAAGTCTCCGTCCATCACCACTTATTTCCCCTATACCCTCCTCCACCTCTCTCCTCAATTTGTTTTAATTGAGGTAAAGTTCACATAACAAAGTTAACCGCTTTAAAGTGAACATTTTAGTACATTCACAGTGTTATACAACCACCATCTCTGTCTAGTTCTAAAACATTTTCATTCCCCCAAAATAAGGCCCCATACCCACCAAGCACTTACCCGCCCCCCCCCCCCCCCACCCCCCCTCTACCTGGGCAGCTACCAGCCTGCTTTCTGTCTCTCTGTATCACCTATTCTTGATATGTCGTGAATGTAATTGTGCATAGGTGGCTTTTTCTTTCTGGCATCTTCCGCGTATCATAATGTCTCCAGGGTTCATCCAGGCTGTGATGCTTATCAGTACTCCATTCCTTTTTACGGCTGAACAATATTCCATTGTGTGGATAGACCACAATTTCTTTATCCACTCGTCTGTTCATGGGCATTTAGTTCATTTCCCCCATTTGGCTGTTGTGAATCGTGCTTCAGTGAACATGCTTGTACAAGGGTTTGTTTGGGTCTCTGTGTCGGGGTCTTGGTACAGCTTCAAGAAGGGTTTGCTAAGGACTATCCCGAATCTTGAAAGCAGTGGCTGCCAATTTTCTGAACTCCCTGTGAGCTGTCAGGCTTGTGTCCACCAGGGTTCGCAGTGTGGAGGGTCATGGCATGGGCACCACTCAATGCCCCAGGTGATTGCAGGTGGCAGCCTTCATCGGGGGCACCCGTCCTTCTTCCTTCCGTGTTTGCTCGTTCTCCCATTCTTCCTTTTCTTTATACCCCTTTGCCACCAGGCCATAAACTGAGTAGAGGACCACTTGGTGGAAGTCTGACCCAAGATGTTCCCAGCCCTGTCCAGAAACGGATCAGAAGTGCTCAGGACTCAGGCTCTGAGCTTAGGACACATTAGTTCTGTCTTCCTGCAGAAGTATGTATTACAGTTGCCCTTTTGAGGGGTAGCTGGAGTATCAAACAGTGTTTGCAAGGCACGTCTGGATTACACATGGTGAGCAGAAAGGAGAGCTGCTCAAGCCCACAGAGAAGCACTGGTCCAGCCCTGTGCTGCGTGAGTGGTCATTGGCCCCGTGGCAAGAAGGCCCTGCCCACTGAGGTTCGGCTGGAACTTTTCACCCGTGCCGGCTGGAGATCACTATCTGTGAGGCTGCATTAGACCAGGGCCTTTTCTGAGAGCATCCCACGATTGGGTGATGCTTGGCTCTGTTTTCATCGCTTCCCACCTTCCTCTTGCTGTCCTGGTGGCATCTGTAGTCAAAAGAGAATCCTACTTTTAATCTCGGGACAATCCCCGTGATGTTTGCATCATCAGAAATGATGCTGAGCAGCCACAATGGACAAAACAGACGACAGTGCAGGGGACGGGCCCAAAAAGCAGTGATGCTCTGGGCCTGCCCTCCAGCTGTGCTTTTGAAATTGTTAGTTGACCTGGTGTGGCTCAGTGGTTGAGTGTCGACCTATGAACCAGGAGGTCACGGTTTGATTCCCAGTCAGGGCACATGCCCGGGTTGTGGGCTTGATCGCCAGTGTGGGGCGTGCAGGAGGCAGTCGATCAATGATTCTCTCTCATCATTGATGTTTCTATCTCTCTCTCCCTCTCTCTTCCTCTCTGAAATCAATAAAAAATATATTTAAGAAAAAAGGAATTTTGAAGTTGTGAGTGTACTTACTAAGATAATGTTTATTCCATACGTTAGACTCTTCTTTTAGTTCTGAAAACATGTGGGTGAACCCATACATACACTCACTCACACAGAGTTCCTTTGATAGGATTTTAAACCTGAAAATTAGAGCAGATGACAAAATAGTATTAATGTTTTATGCCAATATTTTTTATTTCCCATCAAAGATTCTCCATTGCATCCTGAGGAAATATAGGCATGTTACTCTTTTTATTTGTTGTTCAGGGAAATGGAAGAGAGGCTGTTTAAGAGATTCTTTTGCAAGGCAGTAGATACTGTCTTTCAGCAGATATTGAAGTTTTCAGCATCCTTTTTAAAATATATGTTCTGCTCCATAAATGTATACTCTCAATAGGTGGCATTCTTACTGTATATCAGGCACCCCTACTGCTCACCCTGCTCCAAGCAGGCCCCCATCGGCCCGTGGGAATCAGTTGCAGAGTTCAGCCCTGAGTGCTGAGGCATGTTTGTGGGCCAAAGCCATCCTCCACAGCTAATTAGACGGGCTTCTCAGGCTCTCAATTCTAATGCCTTTGGGTTGGTACCAAGGCTATTGCTTTGATGCTCACCCCCATGCCTAGCAGCATTAGCCATGGGATTCCTGCTTAATAACTTCATAATCAATTATGAAGAGAGGAAAGGCAAATAGTCTGGCTCCTTTTCATCTCCCACTCAGATCCTAGTCAAGAATATGGAAGAAAAACACACCAATCTGGTTAAAGAAGAAAGCGTCTTGACCTTGAGAATCCCTAGTACTCCTAACAGAATTCTGAGAGTACTGGTTTAAGGATCAGAATTGGAAATCTCAAATGTGTAGATGGCCTATATTTATAAAATGATGAGCAAAGAACTGAAATTCTGTAAGTATACAGGATGTCCACTTAACTGAAATTCTACAAGTATATATACTCTTTAAAAGGAGGAAAAAGTCCTACCCGGTTTGGCTCAGTGGATAGAGCATCAGCCTGTGGACTGAAGGGTCCTAAGTTCAATTCTGGTCTAGGGCACATGCCCAGGTTGCAGGCTTGAGTGCAGGAGCCGGCCAATCAATGATTCTCTCTGATCATTGGTGTTTCGCGCTCTCTCTCCCTCTCTCTTCCTCTCTGAAATTAATAAAATATTTTTAAATTTTTTTTTAAAAAGGAAAGATAGGATTTTTTTTGGTCACATATGGAATTAGAGAGGACTTGGGCAATGGCTACTGCCGGGCCCGCCTTCATCTGTCCTGGGGAGGGCTGATCATCTGTTGCTGCTGTGGCCCATGAAAACTTGTTTGTTGTGCAGTATTTGTCTTCCGAAGACAAGAAGAACCTTCCTTAAAATAGCAGGTCAGAGGCTGCTCTGGCCTACAATGTTTCCAGCGTGACCATCAGGACAGCAAAGCAAGCAACTGACCTCAGCGGGGCCAGGGTGATGTGGAAAATCTAGTTCAAGGTTACAGACTCCGCAGCACATAAACCATTTACAATAATTCTGGCCATTTTCAGGGAATGTGAGATATACATTATTTATAGCATTGAGACCCCTTTGCCATAGAGTGGCAAATACATTGCATCTACGTGAACATTCTAACCCCCTCTACCCCCTTCTCAAAATATGTCTTGTGACGTCATATTGCTTTTTTGGCTAATAGCAGCATAGAATTTCAGAAGTTAAAAAAAGGACTTTTAAAAGCTCACTCTTGAAAAGTGCTTAGCCTAACACATTAGCAGTTTCACATTCCTTTTGCCCTCTACCTATCTTTTCTTTTTCTTTTCTTTTTTTTTTCTATCCTTTCTTATGGTGACCTCATACCTGGGTATTGGCCATGACATGCAAAAAAAAAAAAAAAGAAACGAAAAGAAAAAGAAATCTGTGGACTTATTTCAGTGACGTGGTTTACAGTTTTTTTTCCAAATAGACTGTGGCCTTGCCAGGCCAGTGTGGCTCAGTGGTTGAGCACCGATACAGGAACCAAGAGGTCACCAGTTCCATTCCTGGTCAGGGCACATGCCCAGGTTGCAGGCTCAATCCCCAATAGGGGGAAGTGCAGGAGGTGCTGATCAATGATATTTCTATCTCTATCACTCCTCTCCCTTCCTCTCTCTAAATATATATAAATTTAAAACTTTAAAAAATGGACTGTGGCCAGTCCATATTTGTCAGCTCATACATGTTTGGTTTGGGACCTGACAATATTGAAGGGCCCAGATGAAGATGAAAGAAAACAACCTTCAACAACATCCCCTTGTTAGATCGATGTTCTTATCACTACTAACTGATGTGGTCTTTTTGGTCAAGGAAAGGTTTTTAAATACCCAGATCCTTTATACCTTAAAGATCTTAAAACTCTAAGCCAACTCTTATAAAACATAACAAGGATTTTTTTTAATCCATGGGTTGCAAACTGAAGGGCCTACAACAAAGGCCAGGCTGGTAACATAGGTGCACGCAGTCAGTTCAGGTGTGAGGACAGGTGGCAACAGACATCTAGACCCCAGGGAGCAATGGAAACCCAGCCAACTAGGAAGATCTGTCCTGTGGAAAGTGGGCAGCCACTATGTGCCCCAAACAGTGCTTGCCATGACGGAATCCGTGTCAGAGGCTAATCTGACATGTGTTGAAGGCTGTGTTGAAGGCAGCTTGTCAACCTAACAGAGTCTGACCCACGTCCAGGTCCTGCTTCTCTGGGTCCCTTCTTTCTCTGGCTTTTGGACAGAGCAGCTTTCTCTAGCCTTCTAGCGTCACCATTTTATCACACAAGATAATGAGAAATCCATGCCCTGGAGGAACAGTTGAATGACAAGATAAGATGTCATTAAATTCAGGACCTCAAGTTAGCCAAGCCGTGGAATTTACATTCGTTTTCTGCTTTCCTTAAAGCTCTCTGGAATGAGTCCTGGCCAGGCATAAAGTGCCTCTAGTTAACAGTCTATTAAAAGGACAGCACTTGAATCTTTTATAGGGTCTCCAAAGCCTTATTCCACTTTCTATTAATACCAGCCTAACTCTGAAGTGATTTCGTTTCTATTTATTTTTCGTTCACGTGTATGGCTATGAACTTAGGTGCTCATCTTTGTTGGTGACAAATAGACTTTTTATTTATAAAAAGAGGATTTCGGGGAGAGCTTGCATTTTCTGGAACTTACATGGGCAACTATTTCAATACTGAAACTTGATTATATGTTTTATTCTTAATCTTTTAAATTTTACAGGAAACACTCTACACTGGCTCACAATCCCTGTGGACATTTTTAAGATCTCTGTATCTCAGCCAGCATCAATTAAAAGAGAAACGTCCCTCTCTGGTTCCTTTTATGATTTCCACCATTTTCACAATGATTCTCTGCTTAGATAGTCTTTACCCTCAAAGGAACCTCATGTTCAGGTTCCATCGCGGCCGTTTTTGCCCATCGGCAGTGGAAGAGGCACTGACCAGGGAGGTGAACCTGTGATTGGAGGTTTAACCCAGAGCAGCCTGGCGAGCTGCAGTGGCCTGGGTTCACGTGACCTGAGGACAGGGGCTGCCCTCTGTGCGGATAACGGGACACTGCTTACCCGTGGCCTGTGCAAAGCCCGCGTCCACCCGGGGCCTTAGTTCCAGAGTATAAAAGGAAGCACTTACATCAGATGGTCTTCAGGGTCCCTCTGGCTCTCAAGTGTCCTGTGATCTGTAAGAGGCAAGTAATCCGGCCTTTTCAGTTGAGCGGGAGCCCTAAGTGGACGGAGATCACGGAAGTGCAAGACCGCTCACAAGTTAAAAGCTGAGTAACAACAACAATGATAGTGTTCATATGATGCTGACGGTGATTGTGGAACCAGAGAAACCAAAATGCCTTTCCCAGAGGCTGGCAGCGGGCTGTAGTTCTTTGTGAAGGGGAAGAGGAAATGTCAGATTTATGGGATTATTACACCCATGAGAGCCATAGGCACTGAGTGTTTACCGTGTGCCTGGCACTCTGCTCAGTGATTACACATCGTCTCTCCAGCCCATTTTACGGATGAAGAAACTGAGGCCCAGTGGCTGCCTCGCGTGCCCATGGTCCCTTAGTTCAATGTCAGAGCTGGAATTTGACTCCGGGTCTCTGCCTCCAAAGTCTTTACTCACAGTTAGTGTGTAGGATTGGTGCACAATTAGTGTATAGAATGGGTCAAAACAAGGAAGAATCTCATTTCTTCCTGTTGCTACAGTATTATCCTCTCTCAGAGCTCCCTTTCCTACCCTTAATAATATCTTAGGTGGATTCCTGTAGCTTTCTGGTTATTTTTAGCTCCTAAAAGTCCAACCTGGTTAAAAACTTGATTCTCATATCCGGTTCGAGCTGAACCCTGACCCCAGCTCAGGACTAACCCAAACTGGAGACCTGCAGTGAGGGGGTGGTGGGGCACAGCCTCTCCTTTTACCCCTTCCTGTGCCACAGGGTCCATAAGCAGGGGGAGGGGTTTCAGCGAGAAGGGAAACGGTGTTGTAAAGCTGGTGTCAGTAGGCTCTTTAGCTGACACTCTCTGGAGACATCTTTCAGGGGGTGGGTTTTGGATTCCTTGGCAACAGCAAGCAGTTTCTGACTCCCTTGTTATAGCAAATCCCCTCCCCGCTTCCCAGCTCAGGCCCTGCTCCCCAGCTCAGGCCCTGCTCCCCAGCTCAGGCCCTGCTCCCTCCCGGTCTCCTCGTTGCCACTTCCTAATGAGGTCCCCAGCCCTGCCAGGCAGCTTTCTCGGGTGTGTGTTCAGGATGCTCGGGGTGGGTACCAGCCACAGGACGCACAGGCATCCCCAGTGAGCCAGACAGTGGACACCCACACCACTGCCACTCTGTCTTCTCCGTGGCCTGCCAGCAGGGGGCGCTCCAGCAGGCTTCCTGCCTTTCAGATTGCCCAGATTCCACAGGCTCCAGACTTGCTGTTCCTGAAGGCTTCCAACTCCAGGACACCCCAGTCTACCCATCCCAAGAACTTAACACCAAGCTCCTCTGGGATCCCATCACAACCCTGGGGCCTGAGCGTCCCCCTTAGTAGACATCTTGGTAGGAGGCGGGAGGCCCGTCTCCTCTTCTCTCAGTGTCCTCTGATCCCTTAACAGCAGCGGGGAGGGGACCCCACCTCACTCCTGCAGTGTGGACGGCTCCCTGCGGACTCTCCTCTATTCCTTTTTGAATGTCTGGCTGCAGAGGTAATAGGGGTGGAGAGCCTCAGGTGGATTCTGCTATCCTGGTCCTTCTGGCAGGGACATGCCTAGCACCCTTCCTTGGCAGATGGACTGTGTATCACCACCTCCAGCTCTAAGTTTGTAGCCCCAAATTCCCAGACACTAGGAAAAGTCTCCTTCCGTATTCTGGTAGCTTTGATCCAGATATGGGAGGAGACTTTTCCTCCGAACGGCGGTTTCCACCTTCATTTCGGAACTAGGGGTGACGGAGCACAAGGGCCTGGGCGGGGGGAGGGGGGGGGGATGAATGGGAATTTGGTAGCCACACTGTCCCCTTTTCTAGAGCTCCGTGTCCTCCTTCTCCACACAGGGCAGCTTCATCAAATAAGACATTCCTCTGGCCCTCACTCTGCCCCAAGGGGAAAGTCTAGGAGGGTGGACAGAACAGAGGTATTCGGGCTTAAGTGCCGCCCAGCTGACAGCTTCCTTCCTGAGGCCACTTGTCATGTCCTTCAATTTAAATACTTTTGCAGCCCAGGTGTCCATGGCCTATGTACAAACAAAACAAAACAAACAAACAAACAAACAAAAGATACGTTAAAGGAGCCAGGAGACTGGCAGGATCCCTATGTACGAAATGACAGGAACGTGGACCCAGGTGCGGCCTTGGCTGCCGGTTTAACTTGGCCGTGAGCAGCCGAGTCCCTGCTTTGCTCTTGGCTCCTGGTGTCGAGAATGAAAGGCTGGCAGCGACGATGTGTTCAAGGCTGCGGTTGGGTTTTTCTTTCCTCACATCTGGTGATGATTCGTCCTTGATAGGATACTGGCGAGTGGCTAGAGGGTTTGGTTTCCTTGACGCTGCCCCGTACTCACCTATTCCTGACTTGGGCCGAATTCCCGCGCCAATCGCCCGCTTTCTATATTTATCAGCAGCTGCTTCGGGGATGTGGAAACAATTTTCTCAACAGCTGAAAAGCATGCGGATCGAGAGCAGGACGTGTTGTTCTTATAAAGGAGCCTCGTTGGAACGAGCGTGGAGGGGTGAACAATCCAGCACGAATCTCCTTGTCCCTGCATCTCCTCCCATTCCCCCCGCCCCCATGACATCAGGCTTAAGCGGAGAAGATGGTTGGTTTTGTCCAGAGAGGAATGCACCACAATCCTTTGCATCAGCGGAGTGGCCAGTATTCTCCTTCTTAGGAGGTGGTCTTGGCTGACTTGCTTGATTTATGTCTTAAGGTTTGGGGTGCAGAGGCTCATCGCAGCCTCTTCTTCCAGCCCAGCCTTCCCAGCTGCCTGGCTCTAGGCATTCAGCATTCGGTGACTACTTCTCTGTAAACCATTATGAAAATCAGCCGCAGGACGTCTGCCCTCCGTGGGACACGGCAGGGCGGGAGGATCTGAGAAGCACAGCATACCACCTGTGAGCCGGAAGCTTCCAGACTGCCAGGCACTGGGACTAAGTGACTGTGAAGTATACATGGTGCCTGGTTCACCGACAGCCCTCGGTGCAGAATGACCAGAGAGGTTGTTGTTGCTCTCAGATGGGCTCAGAGCTCTGGGGCATCTGGATGTTAGTGTGCTTGTAAGGACAGTAAGACTTAGAGTTGAGAAACCTGGCTTTTAGTCCCAGTTCTGCCCCTATGATGAAAAGGGGAACCACATTGAATGCCCAACCTGTGCCAAGAGTTCTGAGTGTTATGCAAAGCACTTTACCATGCAGGGTCTCTCCCCTCTTAGCAATTGAGGAAGTAGGTCAGCATTTCCCAGGTGAAGCAGTGAGAGTTCAGAGAGAGTAGTTTACCCGGGTTAGTGTCCAAATCTCCCTAACTCCAGAGCCCATGTTCTCACCATCCGCATCTTCCATCTCCCTAGACCTCAGCTCTGTGCAGGGGGAGACCTCGAACAGCTGTGCAAACTCTCAACCCAACTGTCTTCAGCTGTAGAATTGAAAAGCCATCTCTAAAGTTTATTTTCTACTTAAAAAAATGTAACCAACCAGAGTCTTCCTTATTATTTTAAATCTTTACTGCCACCTAGTGGGAATGATCTAATTAGAATAATGGAACATTTGAGTTCAGCTTGCATTAAAAACCACCAATTCATCTTAGGTACATACTGTGTTCCTAACCTTTAAAAACGGTATTTATGAATACATATTATAGTCTTCTGTTTTATCTTTATAATAAACTACTAGATGTGAGATCTCCTTTATACGACTTTTGGTGAGATGCTGGGATAATAATAAATCCCAGCTTTTAAAAAAATATGTAATGCTTTGTGACCATATGATACACACGCAGCTTACAATAAGCTATATGTAAAGAGATTCTAATCTGAAATATTTAAACATATAGCAGATATGTTTTTAACTTTATAAATATTTAGTCTTTTTTTTTTTTTACATTCTCATGGCAAAAAAATTAAACAACATAGAGGTTGTGGCATTAAAAGTAAAGTCCTCCATCACTGAGGACTTTTATGATTTCTTATGTGCTTTTAAAGAATTGTTCTGTTCATATACAAGCATGTGTGCAAATATACGCATACTTTTTTTTTTTTTACTATTTTTCTATTAATGAGCTCATGCTATGCATACTGTTCTTCAGCTTGATTTGTTTACTTATTCAATTTTGGATATCTTTCCATGCCCACAACAAATCTACCTCATTCTTTTTAACAGCACACAGTATTCCATTATTGACTATATTATAATTAATTTCCTGGTCCCTCATTAATGTCCATTTAGGCTATTTTCAGTTTTGTTCTTACAAAAATGCTTTGGGGAATGCCTATGTATTCTTCAGGGAACACACACATACACTTTTGCAAATTTATTTGTAGAATGAAATCTTAGACATGAAATTGCTGAGTTTAAAGGCACATTATTACCTACTGACCAGAGATCATTAGAAATTCTACACATCTGTAGTCAAAAAAAAAAAAAAAGGAAGGGGGGGGGGGAGGGAGGGAGGAAGGAAGGAAGGGAGGGAAGCAGGTTTACTTAAACTACAGCCAGGGAGACAACACCCGGGGGCGGGTTTGGAGCCTTTTCTAGGATTTGGGCTTGTGCTGGGTAACTTAGGGAGGATTCGGGGAGCGGGAGCAGCTCTGGGGGTGTGTTGTCAAGAAGCAGGAGCAGGGCAGTGACTGGGTGTCTTCTTTTTCTGGGAGGAGAGAAGTGGAGTGGTTAGGAGTGTCCTTAGTAAATGAGCAGCCGTCGCGATGTGTCAGGAGAGGGGGTGTTTAGCCGTCTGTGCACCTGTGGCCTTGCCTGGACATGGCTTTATTCCGCGGTGCTGTTCCTACTCTCATGGGGACATCTCGGCCAGCCTGCCCACAGCGCTTTCTGTCACTTCCTTGGGTACATTGGTGTTAAATGTCTGGAGATCTTTAAGTTGCTTCTAAAAAGGATACACCAATTTACATTCTTCTGGGTTCTTTTAAAGACTCAGCTTCTCTGAAAATGATTTAATAACCAGGATAATCGTGGAAATGACACTAATAGCAAATGTTTAGAGAGCCGCTTCCTGCATGCCAACCCTGTGCTGAGTCCATCACGGGACACATCCTCCTCGAAGGCTGGAGCAAAGCGCTAACCACATCCCGGCTTCTGCCGGAGCAAACCCAGGCTTAGAAAGCGGCAAAGCCCGGCCGGTGTGGCTCAGTGGTTAAGTGTCAACCTATGAACCAGGAGGTCACGGTTCGATTCTCCGTCAGGGCAGATGCCCAGGTGCAGGTTCGATCCCCAGTGGGCGGCATGCAGGAGACAGCTGATCAATGATTCTCTCTCATCATTGATTTTTCTATCTCTCTCTCCCTCTCCCTTCCTCTCTGAAATCAATAAAAATATATTTTAAAAAAAAAAGAAAAGAAAGCGGGAGAACCAGCCCAGATCACGGAACTAGCCAACAAGGCACTGAGCTGGGCGCAGAACCGGCTCATTGCGGGGCCTATGCTCTTCACCATGAAGGAACTCTCTCTGTGATCTGCTTCACGGAGCCTGCCCGGGAGAATTGAAAGCTGAGGAGTTAAGAGCCGTTTAATTGATGATGACAAAGCGTGGCGGGTCCGGTTTAGGTTGACAAGGCAGAAGAGTCCTGTTTACAGAAGTGAGACTTCTGAGCGCATTCTGGGAACCACGTGATGGTGCTAAGCGGGGCATGCAGCCTGGGGGCTTTGCGGCTCCCACGCGTCCTCAGTGACTGCAGGCCCACGAGAGCGTTCCCCGTCACAGCCTGGACCCTGCAATTGAGTCGTCTCTGGGCCAGCAGGAGCTCAGAGGGGACTTAAAGAACCTCCGAGGAAATACAGGATGGAGGACATCCATCCCCTGGGTCCTCCGTGGTTCATGGAGCGTCCACGCTGCGTGAGGATGGGGCCCGTGAGACAGACTGTGCAGGGCGAGCGCAGAGTGAATCGGTGCTTAAGCAAATATTTATTGTGTGATGGGCACACCGGGTTCAGAGCTGGCCGAGTGCGGGCATTTAGCACACCTGGCTGCAGGGAGTAACATCCGGCTGCTCTTTCTTCCAGACTGTGCCGGCTGCGGAAGGGACATCAAGAACGGGCAGGCGCTGCTGGCGCTGGAAAAGCAGTGGCACTTGGGGTGCTTTAAATGCAAGTCCTGCTCGAAGGTCCTCACCGGGGAGTACATCAGCAAGTAAGTGAGGCTGGACCTGGGGGGCCCTCTCGCTTCTGCTCCGGGGGCCCCACCCCGACCTGCAGGACATAATGACAGACATGTACACCCCACAATCCACAGGAACTTTTGGCTGTAAAGCTGGTGCAAGGAATTTTATTCCTCTGCATTTGCCATAGTTTGCCTCCTATAAATGTAATGAGATGTTAAGCATTGCCTGATTTAACAATGAACGAAGCCGATTTAATATGTTATAACCAATGAAGCATTCAGTAATTTTACCTTCACTAGCCCCCCACCCCCTAATTTGGCATTAACAAACCTTTGTCCTCCTTCCAGTTCTTGAATGTATTTGTAGATGCCCCAGACTTCCCCCAAAACCCACACAGGGTCTAGGCCAGCCGTGGGCAAACTACGGCCCGCGGGCCGGATCCGGCCCGTTTGAAATGAATAAAACTAAAAAAAAAAAAGACCGTACCCTTTTATGTAATGATGTTTACTTTGAATTTATATTAGTTCACACAAACACTCCATCCATGCTTTTGTTCCGGCCCTCCGGTCCAGTTTAAGAACCCATTGTGGCCCTCGAGTCAAAAAGTTTGCCCACCCCTGGTCTAGGCACTAAGCCCATTAGGACCAATGCCCACAATAGCTCCTCAGAACGGGTTCGTGTTAGGCTGGTGTGGATAACAGCTACAGCAGATGAAGTAGGGTTTCTGTTTGTTTTATGTTTATGCAGCTGGAGAAACTAGTTCAGTTACAATGATTACCTTCTGAGTTAAGAAAGAAAGACTGGGCACGGGGTTGGGGTTGGGGGAGACAGTGGCAATGAGGGGAAAATTTCCCCTATATACCTTTTCTATGCTTAAAAAAATGTCTTCCAACCGGGCAAGTATATCAGCTATTCAAAAAATACCAAATGAATTAAGAATATAGCAAAACAAACAAAAAGTAGTTTGGGCCCCGCCTTCCAAAAACCTAACCCTGTAGGTCTGGGCTGACCTGTGGGAACCCCCCAGAGGTGCCTCTGACGCAGAGCTGAAGTGAGAAGAGGAAGATGCTCGCTCTTAAACGCACACCGAGGGCTGCGCGCCGTGGGCCACGGGGCCATTCAGAGCGGTGCCTTTGAACTCGGCCACAGGCCGTGCAGTGCCATCCTCACTGCGCACTGAGGAAGCCACGGCGGTTATGGGGGCTGGACAAGAAGGCCTGGGCCCCGCGGGCCTCCTGGAGGCCGAGGCTCTGTGTGTGAGCATGAGGAGTGGGGTGGGGAGACAGGTCAGGGCCTCCAGAGAGGGGAGCGCTGAGACCACATCTGAAGCCCATCTGGCTGGCGGTGGTCGAAAACGATGCCAGGGCTTGGCTAGTGAGCCTCAGACCCTCGAGCGACGGGTGCTGGGGAGCACTCGGTGACGTGGCCGTGGTTTCTGTGTGGCCCAGGACCACAGTTCTGTCTCTGAATCGCTTGGTCTCGTGGGTTCTGCTCGTGTCTGAGCTCCAGGCACGTGAACACTGGGCAGGAGAGAAACAGTCTCCCACCATCTGTCCCAGGCCCCAGAGCAGCGTGGTTCTGGGCCTCCCCTGCCTGGGCCTCCTCTCGGGCGCTAAGCACTCTCTCTCTTGCAGGGACGGCGCTCCGTACTGCGAAAAGGACTACCAGGGGCTCTTCGGGGTGAAGTGTGAAGCCTGCCACCAGTTCATCACAGGCAAAGTCTTGGAGGTGAGTGACGGGCGGGCTGCCCTCAAAGCGCCGTTTCCCTCTGAGGCCCTCGGACACGCGTGGGAGTCTGTTTTCCCATTTTTTCTCACGGGTGGCGGAGAGAAGGTTGTAGATGACCAGTCTCTTAGAGATCAACGTGTTGACTGTCTTCACAGGCAGTTTCTTCTACATGTTCATGTGGACATGGGAACGATGGAGAATTTGAAGAGAAGGAAAGAATGATCAAGGGGCTGTTAGGAATTATGTGGAAGGGAGGGTTGTATTAGACTATTTTTAGAAGTCAGAGAAGAGGAGATGAGCGTGTTAGAGCCACGTGTCTTCATGTGTATACACGTGTATAGGTGTATATACGCGTGTGCTTTTGCATGTGCATGTGTGGGAGTGTCACGTGCACGTACACCTGGGAGTATGCATGACGTGCGTGTTCTTGCAGTACATGTGTGCATATGAGTGTGCACACACTCAGGGAGCAGAGGCTCAGAACTGAAGCTGAGAAAAGGAAGGGTGGATGGAAGGTGACTTCCCGCCCTGAGAAGTCCACATCCTGTGTGGCCCAGAGCCCTGAGGCCCGGGCGGAGCTGAAGCCTGTGGGTTCAGGTGTGACTGACTCGCACCTGAGCTCACTTCCTGCTGTCTCAGCGGCCGCCAGCCTCTGCCTCTGGGCTGGCCGCGCTCCCCTGGAGTCTGTGGAACCACCTCACTTCGCACAGGCCTGTGGGTGTTGACCAGTTGTGACGGGAAAAGCAAAGATTGCCTCATAGCCGGCCCACAGAGCAGGGTGGAGCATGTGTGCTGAGCAGCTGGGAAGGCGACCGACTGGTCCTGCGGCTTGTCACATCACATCGCTTGGGCAGACACCAGGGCCCTGAATCCACATACTCAAGCTCCCCAGCAGGGCGTGGTTCAGAGATACAGGATGTCAGT
>NW_005366873.1:1337256-1338881 GCF_000412655.1 Myotis brandtii
TGTCTCTGGGCAGGTTCTGCCGGATTTCTCAGCCAGGGCCAGCGTGGCCCTCCTCATCCCACAGCGAGCTCTGAGGTGCCTCTCTGTCCGTAAAATAAGAGGGGCCAGCGTTGGCTCTGTGCTGGGAGATAGTGCAGCGAATTGGATTTGGGAGATAAACTACCTCTCACCCAGGGGAAGGATGTTCCTGGAAGAGGGAACCGCCTCTGCGGAGGCTCAGAGGGGAAGACGAAAAGCACAGCACAGGCAAGAAGCAAAAGGCCAGTTGGGCAGGCGTGCAGGTGTGAGATGATGCTGACGAGTGGGAGGGGCCGGAGTGGAGGGGTCGAGGGTCACATTCAGGAGTTCGAAGTGATTGCGGCTGGCGCGTCATGTGATTGGATCAGATTTTTGTATGAAGAATGGATGGGAGGACTCAAATCCATGTGCACCCATGTTCACAGCGCTCTGTTCGCAGCAGCCAGATGGGAACAACCCAGGTGTCCATGGATGAGTGTCCATAAATGTATCTATACAGACGGTGACATACTAGAAAGAAAGAATTCCGCACAGGTCACAACATAATGACTCTTGAAAACCTGCTAAGTGGGGAAGCCGTCACGAAAGGCCTCATACCGTATGTTCCCATTTAGAGGAAATACCCAGAATAAGTAAATCCATGGGGACAGGAAGCAGGTCAGTGGTCGCCTGGAGTTGGGGGGCAATTTTCTGGAAATGGTACGTAGCACCCGGCATATGTTTGAGCTGAAGGTTTATCTGTCAGGAGCTTGCTCTCAGTCTTGTTTTTTACAACAAGATTCTCTTTTTAGAGAGATCTTACTCCAAATGGCACATTTCCAAGGCTTATGCTAACTAACTTATCGATGCAGGAGTGTTCTGGTGCTGCTTACAGCCTGCCTCCTAATGAAGAAGTTCAGAAGCAAATGAGTGGGAGATCCTGGGGTTTGCCACTCGACTTCCTGTCTCCATCTCCACCTCTAAGCTCCTCTCTGAAGCAGCCTTCCTCCTCTCTCCGCCCCTCCCCCTCCCCACCCTCTGCTTTAGCAGCCTGATGGTACAGGAAGCTCCTGACACTTCAGACTAAGTTCACAGATCTCAGTGGATGTCAGAGAGTATCTCTTTGATGTGCATTTCCTTCCGTCTTTGGTGGGTGGTGCTAGGGGGTCTCTGACTCCGGGAATCTTCCTTTCTGGGGTATAGATTGCTATCTGCCAACCTCTTGAAGAAAGAAGAACAGCAACACAATCATTCCAAAATGAAGGCAGCACGGGGGGGCGGGGGGGGGGAAGCAAATGTCAAACTGGAAACAGAAATCTTGAGGGTTAAGGGACATGGCTGCCCCGAGTCCTCTCCCTCACTCTTGGCTGTTCCCTCGGCTGACGACTACTCTTAGTCTCTCGGTCTCTTGCACAATTCACATCCCTCGGGAACTCTGTTTATGCAGCTCTGCACGGATTCCTTCTAGACAAATGTTCTCAGCCACGGGCTCCCCGGGCAGCTCGGCCCCCTCCGCAGAAGGTGCCTCGCTGAGCGGGCACCTGCCTTCCTGGGTGAGCGCTTCTCTCAGAGACAAAGAGAAGCCATGGTATCTGCATTCTGACCCGGAGGCCGGAGGCGGGGGGGGG